>NC_136525.1:54225857-54255857 GCF_053919585.1 Euprymna scolopes | reverse complement strand
TATATATATATATATTATGTTATATGTATATATAACATAATATATATATATATATATTATGTTATATATATATATATATATTATGTTATATATATATATATTATGTTATATATATATATTGTTATATATATATATATATATATATTGTTATATATATATATATATTATGTTATATATATATATATTATGTTATATATATATATATTATGTTATATATATATATATTGTTATATATATATATATATATTATGTTATATATATATATATTATGTTATATATATATATTATGTTATATATATATATATTGTTATATATATATATATATATATATTATGTTATATATATATATATTATGCCATATATATATATATAACATAATATATATATATATATATATATATATTATGTTATATATATATATTATGCCATATATATATATATAACATAATATATATATATATATATATATATATATATATATATATATATATATATATAATGCCATTGAGGAAAAAAGTTTTCAATTTTCGTTCAGTAAAACAAAAGTTATGATAAATTTACTGGTGTTCAAAATCGTACAAAAAACATAAGGAGGTGAGCGACGTTTTTATGACTGGTTTCCATAGCAACCACACTGCTTCATCAACTACTGTTGCTACCAATTCACTGCTCTCCTGAAAAGAGAAGTAATAAGAGAAATAGGGAGAATGAAAGGGAAATCAGGTGCTGTACAAAAGAACATTTTTTAATTCATAACATTATTTAATCAATTCTTAATATTGCGATATTTTAAGTTATAAATTTATTATATTTTTTACTAGAATATCTTGTCTTTTTCTTTTCCATGTTTAAGCTTAACCATATTACTTTTCATACTTTCATTTTTTCTATTGTAATAAGAATGTTGCTGTTCATTAAATTATAATTTGCATAACTTGGGTTTCATCAGTGTGGTTGGTTGATTGGTTGTTTTTGTTTTACGGCATATCAACCCTTTTCAGGTTATTTAATACCAAATCCAGTGATTTTGAAGAAAAAATTTTTAATAGAATATATTTGTTTTGTTAAGTCGGTTTCTATTTAACCCATAGGTTTTTTTTTGTTTTTCTTTTACATAGGCGTCACCACTTATCAAGGTCGATAGGCCACTCAAGGATAACGGTTAAAGAGTGTAGAGTAGTCAAAAGGACAATATAGTAATCGATAGTAATGGAAGTTCGGTAAATTTGTTAACTTAAGTGGAACGGTTCATCAGAAACTTGTTCACGTTGAACTTGAAGACAACCATATTATAGACAGCTGGAAAGCAGGAAAACGGAAGACAATTCCACAGGCATGCAGTTCTAAGAAAGAAGCTTTGATCATGGAATCTATGTTTAGGTTTAGGCACAGATAAAGAGTGAGGAAAATTATTGATAATGTTTTCAGCTAGTCTAGTGTTTCTTGTGAAAGTTTGGCGAGGGGGGGGGGGTGCCATAGATTGCTGGGACCCTAACAGGTACTACCACTCCAGGTCAGAGTGGACCTGGGAGCAATGGCAATTAAAGGGTGGCTCCACACTCCCCAAAGCCCGCAAGCTGGCGCCTCACCATCGGATATAGTTTAAGGTCACATCCAGGACCTCATCAATGTGTAGAAAAAAAAAAAATAATGTGATAAAAGTTTTACAGCCCAAAATATTACCTTTCCAGTTAATACAGCGGGTATTCATTTTTTTTTGTCAACAACATATACGTAAGGCAGTTTTCTTTTAGATTGAACACAATATAATCCTCCGAATTCAGTAGTCGTTGGTAGCCATTTCCATCTGTTGCATATGTTTTTTATTATTTATTACTTCTGGTAGTTTGGGTTTAGGTTGTTAGCTTCACAGCAAGTGTTATCATAATTCAGTTTATTATTTTCTAAAAATCCAAAATTCGCACTCGTCAAACTAATCTCTACCTATAGTGCAGGGCCCGAATATATAATTCAATAAAATACCTTTATATATGCACAAAAGAATGCTTCAAGCAAACTATATTAACTTGTTGAATTTTATTTTAGGTTTTGCTATCTTCTCTTAGACCAGATTGCAAATACTGACGCAAGCATTCTTATGACAGTTTTATGAACCTTACTACTTTCTGTAGCCCTCTAAGGTTTATTTTATTTTTATTTTATTTATTTTTTTATTTTTATTTTAGATAGATACTGCTGTTTTAAGAGAGGTTTATTTATCTATTTTTATTATGTAGATACTGCTCTGTTTTAAGAGAGGTTTATTTATCTATTTTTATTATGTAGATACTGCTCTGTTTTAAGAGAGGTTTATTTATCTATTTTTATTATGTAGATACTGCTCTGTTTTAAGAGAGGTTTATTTATCTATTTTTATTATGTAGATACTGCTCTGTTTTAAGAGAGGTTTATTTATCTATCTATTTTTATTATGTAGATACTGCTCTGTTTTAAGAGAGGTTTATTTATTTATCTATTTTTATTATGTAGATACTGCTCTGTTTTAAGAGAGGTTTATTTATCTATTTTTATTATGTAGATACTGCTCTGTTTTAAGAGAGGTTTATTTATCTATTTTTATTATGTAGATACTGCTCTGTTTTAAGAGAGGTTTATTTATCTATTTATTTTTATTATGTAGATACTGCTCTGTTTTAAGAGAGGTTTATTTATTTATCTATTTTTATTATGTAGATACTGCTCTGTTTTAAGAGAGGTTTATTTATCTATTTTTATTATGTAGATACTGCTCTGTTTTAAGAGAGGTTTATTTATCTATTTATTTTTATTATGTAGATACTGCTCTGTTTTAAGAGAGGTTTATTTATTTATCTATTTTTATTATGTAGATACTGCTCTGTTTTAAGAGAGGTTTATTTATCTATTTTTATTATGTAGATACTGCTCTGTTTTAAGAGAGGTTTATTTATCTATTTTTATTATGTAGATACTGCTCTGTTTTAAGAGAGGTTTATTTATCTATTTTTATTATGTAGATACTGCTCTGTTTTAAGAGAAGTTTATTTATCTATTTATTTTTATTATGTAGATACTGCTCTGTTTTAAGAGAGGTTTATTTATTTATCTATTTTTATTATGTAGATACTGCTCTGTTTTAAGAGAGGTTTATTTATCTATTTTTATTATGTAGATACTGCTCTGTTTTAAGAGAGGTTTATTTATCTATTTTTATTATGTAGATACTGCTCTGTTTTAAGAGAGGTTTATTTATCTATTTTTATTATGTAGATACTGCTCTGTTTTAAGAGAGGTTTATTTATTTATCTATTTTTATTATGTAGATACTGCTCTGTTTTAAGAGAGGTTTATTTATCTATTTTTATTATGTAGATACTGCTCTGTTTTAAGAGAGGTTTATTTATCTATTTTTATTATGTAGATACTGCTCTGTTTTAAGAGAGGTTTATTTATCTATTTTTATTATGTAGATACTGCTCTGTTTTAAGAGAGGTTTATTTATTTATCTATTTTTATTATGTAGATACTGCTCTGTTTTAAGAGAGGTTTATTTATCTATTTTTATTATGTAGATACTGCTCTGTTTTAAGAGAGATTTATTTATTTATTTTTATTATGTAGATACTGCTCTGTTTTAAGAGAGGTTTATTTATCTATTTTTATTATGTAGATACTGCTCTGTTTTAAGAGAGGTTTATTTATCTATTTTTATTATGTAGATACTGCTCTGTTTTAAGAGAGGTTTATTTATCTATTTTTATTATGTAGATACTGCTCTGTTTTAAGAGAGGTTTATTTATCTATTTTTATTATGTAGATACTGCTCTGTTTTAAGAGAGGTTTATTTATCTATTTTTATTATGTAGATACTGCTCTGTTTTAAGAGAGGTTTATTTATCTATTTTTATTATGTAGATACTGCTCTGTTTTAAGAGAGGTTTATTTATCTATTTTTATTATGTAGATACTGCTCTGTTTTAAGAGAGGTTTATTTATTTATCTATTTTTATTATGTAGATACTGCTCTGTTTTAAGAGAGGTTTATTTATCTATTTTTATTATGTAGATACTGCTCTGTTTTAAGAGAGGTTTATTTATCTATTTTTATTATGTAGATACTGCTCTGTTTTAAGAGAGGTTTATTTATCTATTTTTATTATGTAGATACTGCTCTGTTTTAAGAGAGGTTTATTTATTTATCTATTTTTATTATGTAGATACTGCTCTGTTTTAAGAGAGGTTTATTTATCTATTTTTATTATGTAGATACTGCTCTGTTTTAAGAGAGATTTATTTATTTATTTTTATTATGTAGATACTGCTCTGTTTTAAGAGAGGTTTATTTATCTATTTTTATTATGTAGATACTGCTCTGTTTTAAGAGAGGTTTATTTATCTATTTTTATTATGTAGATACTGCTCTGTTTTAAGAGAGGTTTATTTATCTATTTTTATTATGTAGATACTGCTCTGTTTTAAGAGAGGTTTATTTATCTATTTTTATTATGTAGATACTGCTCTGTTTTAAGAGAGGTTTATTTATTTATCTATTTTTATTATGTAGATACTGCTCTGTTTTAAGAGAGGTTTATTTATCTATTTTTATTATGTAGATACTGCTCTGTTTTAAGAGAGGTTTATTTATCTATTTTTATTATGTAGATACTGCTCTGTTTTAAGAGAGGTTTATTTATCTATTTTTATTATGTAGATACTGCTCTGTTTTAAGAGAGGTTTATTTATCTATTTTTATTATGTAGATACTGCTCTGTTTTAAGAGAGGTTTATTTATCTATTTTTATTATGTAGATACTGCTCTGTTTTAAGAGAGGTTTATTTATCTATTTTTATTATGTAGATACTGCTCTGTTTTAAGAGAGGTTTATTTATTTATCTATTTTTATTATGTAGATACTGCTCTGTTTTAAGAGAGGTTTATTTATCTATTTTTATTATGTAGATACTGCTCTGTTTTAAGAGAGGTTTATTTATCTATTTTTATTATGTAGATACTGCTCTGTTTTAAGAGAGGTTTATTTATCTATTTTTATTATGTAGATACTGCTCTGTTTTAAGAGAGATTTATTTATTTATTTTTATTATGTAGATACTGCTCTGTTTTAAGAGAGGTTTATTTATCTATTTTTATTATGTAGATACTGCTCTGTTTTAAGAGAGGTTTATTTATCTATTTTTATTATGTAGATACTGCTCTGTTTTAAGAGAGGTTTATTTATTTATCTATTTTTATTATGTAGATACTGCTCTGTTTTAAGAGAGGTTTATTTATCTATTTTTATTATGTAGATACTGCTCTGTTTTAAGAGAGGTTTATTTATCTATTTTTATTATGTAGATACTGCTCTGTTTTAAGAGAGGTTTATTTATTTATCTATTTTTATTATGTAGATACTGCTCTGTTTTAAGAGAGGTTTATTTATCTATTTTTATTATGTAGATACTGCTCTGTTTTAAGAGAGATTTATTTATTTATTTTTATTATGTAGATACTGCTCTGTTTTAAGAGAGGTTTATTTATCTATTTTTATTATGTAGATACTGCTCTGTTTTAAGAGAGGTTTATTTATCTATTTTTATTATGTAGATACTGCTCTGTTTTAAGAGAGGTTTATTTATTTATCTATTTTTATTATGTAGATACTGCTCTGTTTTAAGAGAGGTTTATTTATCTATTTTTATTATGTAGATACTGCTCTGTTTTAAGAGAGGTTTATTTATCTATTTTTATTATGTAGATACTGCTCTGTTTTAAGAGAGATTTATTTATCTATTTTTATTATGTAGATACTGCTCTGTTTTAAGAGAGGTTTATTTATCTATTTTTATTATGTAGATACTGCTCTGTTTTAAGAGAGGTTTATTTATCTATTTTTATTATGTAGATACTGCTCTGTTTTAAGAGAGGTTTATTTATCTATTTTTATTATGTAGATACTGCTCTGTTTTAAGAGAGGTTTATTTATCTATTTTTATTATGTAGATACTGCTCTGTTTTAAGACAGGTTTATTTATCTATTTTTATTATGTAGATACTGCTCTGTTTTAAGAGAGGTTTATTTATCTATTTTTATTATGTAGATACTGCTCTGTTTTAAGAGAGGTTTATTTATCTATTTTTATTATGTAGATACTGCTCTGTTTTAAGAGAGATTTATTTATTTATTTTTTTTTAGATGGATACTGCTCTGTTTCAAGAGAGAGTTTCCTGAAACGGATGCACTTCGTATCTGGGAATCATGTTGGGCCCATTACCAGACAGACTACTTTCACCTGTTCATCTGCGTGGCCATCGTGAGCGTTTACGGTGAGGACGTGGTGGAGCAAGACCTGCCCGAGGATGAGATCCTGCTACATTTCAGCAGCCTTGCCATGCACATGAATGGTGAACTCGTTCTGCGAAAGGTGAGTGGATGTAATTTATTGTGAGATTTCTTTTTGGTTTCCCCAACAAAAGTAAATTCACCCTTGTCCGTTTGTCTGTCCCCACTTTTCTGATTAACTACACATTGAAATTTTTTTTAATTTTGCAAAAACATTAAACATGATATGAGTAAAAAGTAACAGAACAGATTTTTCCAGGAAAACTCCTGTTGCCCCTTTAGGGGTGCCTTTCGGGTCAAAATGGCTAAAATTGACACTTTTGTGCTTATTAAAAAAAATTGATGTCTCGGATTTTTATAAAACTTTCTGAAAAGTTGTAACTAACTGATTTCTATATAATTTTGTTTGTCTATACTTCGCAATAACTCTTGCATGTGCCTCAGGGGTTCTTTTAGGGCTAATAAAAACACTCCATTTTTGGGACTAATTTACCATATTTGTCCAAAATTTTCTGTGTATGTCTATTTAGCGGTTTTGCATGGTGCTGAACTCAAATTTAAATATATTAAGACCTTGGGGACTTTTGGGGCTAAATGGGGGAGGGGGGAAATGATGGACTTAGTCATTTCTTTTTTTGCATGGTGCAGAATTCAAATTTAAATATGTTAAGGCTTAAAACTGCACCGTTTGTTTATTTTCACCCGGATTTGAGGTCTCCTGAGGACTTTTTGGGCTAAACGGGGGTGGGGTGCAAATGTTGAACTTAGTCATTTTTTTTATGCCTCGTTCACTGTGCACTCACGGAGGACCATGCATGTAAATGTGCACCCACTAGCCCTGATTGTCTCCTTCGTTCTGCCGAAATGAAGCTGTCCATTCATCACATCAGCATTTATTTGAAGAGTCCTCCCACCAAGCAAAACCAGAAGTCCAGCTTATCAATAAATGGGTACTTGTACAGTTTAATCACGACATTAAAAAATGAAAATATCGAGGAAAAAAAAAAAAAAGAGGTTATATTGCACGTATCTGTTATGGAACGAAGTTCACTGAAAAAAATTTAACTTAATTTCATCAAGTAGTTTTTTTTGGGGTTTTTTTTTTTTTTACAGCGAAAAAACTATTTGTTATGATACCGAGCAAATGGTTTGATTTTTAGGAAGAAAAGGTAGTATTAAAGATGGGGAGGGAGTATCGGCACTTTACATGGCATTATCTCCCGTGACGTGTTTTACAAATTCCATAATGGCTGACTTTAACGCACTCATAAGAATGTGTTTTTTCGCTGTAAAAAAAAAAAAATGTCTTTTTTCTATGCACACCTTATCTTTTAATAATATTATTTGAACTCAATCCCTTTTCCTTGTACCCATTTGTGAATTATTCCACGGATTTCGGCCTTTTGGATTATTTTGGATCATCTTCCAATTATGTAATTCCCTTGGATTTTACTTGTGGAAATGGAAATTTAACTAACTTTTTTTTTGATTCTGGATTTTTGGATTTTTACCGTTATTGGATATTTTACCCTTCACCAGACTATCCATTTGACAACTACACTATTCACTATGACTACATAATCCCTACTGCTACATATCTAGAAAACAGTGTTTTCAGCTAGACGAGTGCCTCCCGCGAAAGCTTGGTGAGGGGGGACCACAGACCGGAGCCCAGACGAGTGCCCACCACAAAAACAATGACAAAGCAGAGACAGGCTCGCAACATCTCTCCTGTGAGAAAGAAGTTGCACAGAAGAGGAAACGGATTCCCTCACTAGGCTATGAAGTCTGTTTTGAACTGACAAAAAAATGTCAATAAATCATTTCACAGTAGAAATACTGAAGAACAATAAAAATGAAGGAACTGATTTGCCTTGTTACCACATTGTTGGAAGTTAGGGAGTACACGTTAGCTGACTATATAAATGTTCAAAAGCTGTCATTTATTCTTCTACTAGTGGAAGTACCCGGCGTTGCCCGAGTGTTTGTTTCCGGGACGGGGGGGGGGGAGTTTTAAAAAATGTTATGGTAGGTAAGTAGGAAGGATCAAACCCGGAGTCATGAGTAAAAGTAGGAAAATAAAGTGTGAAAAAAAACAAAAAAAAAACATCTGCAACGTTAACAGTTCAGCCACCAAGAAAAGTCCATTCCAGTTGTTTAGGAAAAAAAAAAAAAAAAAAAAAAAAAAAACGACTACGGTAGGTCGGCGCGAACGTGAAAATATAATGTGAATTGTCCAGCACGCTAACCACTACGCCACAGAGCACTGCAACTTAGTTTAGTGATTTTAAATAATTTCACATGAAAGAACTAGAAAGCCAAACCGGTGTTCTCTTCTCAACTGTTCCTTGTGAACGATCCCCAAACGGTGTTAAGTGGTGGCAGGGGGAGGAGGAATTTATTACAGAGAAAATATTTTACCACTTCCATTGATCTTAACCGATTTTGGCCGTGACTTCTCAGCAGAAAAAGTATAGAAATCTAAGATTATCGAGGAATTTGAGAAATAATAAGCCTATAACACACCTCAAATATTGTTCTGCCGTTTGTGCATATTATATTTGCATGAAATATCTTGATTTTTAATCCTATTAAGGTCAAAATCCGACGGGAAAAAATGAGTTCATTTTATTTATATAGAGATATTTTCTTTTGTTTTTCAGGCCCGAGGATTATTACATCAGTTTCGGAAGATTCCCAAGATTCCCTGTACTCTGCATGGACTATGTTCACTGTGCGGTACAGGTATGTGGGACAGCGGGCATGTCCCGACTGTGGAGTGCATCGGCAACCACAGTGACGACGAAAGCTGTCCCTATGATAGCTGCTCTTCCACGCCCGTACGTTGTCTCGACTCGGACTAAAAAAAGAAAAAAAGATTTAGTTTCAATTTGCAGAGAGACAGGCAGGCAAACGTGCGGACCTATCAGAGAGGATCAGATTGTCAGGGGGTTCATACCTTTTTATTGCCTTGTTGCGAACACTTTCAAGATTTAATAAAATTTAGGGGGTGTATGCTTGATGTTCGATATAAAACACCAACGCTAAGTTAGGGTTAGGTTAGTTCAGCGTTAGGTTTCGGTTAATTTAGAGCAATGGTTCTTCACCATTTTTTTTACCAGGTGGTAAACTATTGAGGTTTTTTTTTTGTTTTTTTTTATTCCATGTACATTTGGCGAAGAACAAACACGAAAATGAATACGAGGTGAGCAAGGTTTGTGCATGATTTTGCATTTACCTAATCCAATTGTTCCCAACCTTTTTTTACGTGGGGGGAAAACTATTAAGGTCTCTTTTTTAACTTTCCATGGCACAACTATTTTCTACTCATAAAGTCTTTTTGCAAAAAAATAATATAAAACAAAGATTATGTAAGAATTTTTATTCATATAAAATCAACATATCCTGTATCGAAATCGGATCTTCATTATTCTGCTTTGAGGTCAGTTCCTGATATTTTGAAAAACGGATATTCCGAGGAATTGTCCCATTCCATCACACCAGAAAAAAATTTTACCAATTAGTATGCACGAAACGTTAAGATTTCAGAAATTTAGCGATTTGGAATTGAGCAGTGCCATCATGATTAACAAATTAAAAATCTTTATGAAATGGTTTTTTATCTATTCATGGCACAGTGGTTGGGAACTACTGACCTAATCAGTTAAAAAAAAAAATACATCATCTCTATGCAGAGATGTGGCAAAACAAGTTCCCCAACTTGGGACCCCAGAAAAAAAAAAATTAAATTTTTTCCCTAACAATTTTAATCTAATTTTTATTCACATAAAGCAACATATCAAAATTGGGTTTGAATTATTCATCTCCGATGTTGATTCCCAATTTTTGAATAATAAAAGCTGAAATAAAAATTCTAGTAAAATCTGGAAATCGCTGTATAATTAATACCGTATCTTGAACCAGATTTTGGAATTCTAATAGTTAAGGGTTGAATATTTTGGAATTTTTAAAAAAGTATTGAAGCCGAGATGATTACTTATTATATTATAAGGGCCAAAACAACAGAGAATTCATTAAAAATATGTGGTGAAGTTATTAGCAACAGTCTACTGATCTCCATGGTCCTTAAAGAGCTTCCAAGTGAATTTAAACCATTTACAACCGTGATAACTCAGAAAGAAAAATCCGTGACTTATAGAAACCATTTAATTTCATTTTGTTTAACAAAAAATATTTAATTTTTAAATCAACTCATCCTCTTCGACCTGGTCATTAACCTCGGCAACACAATTAGGCCATTGCATATACACATAAAGAAACACATTACAATCAAGGCATTCTCATTCCATAAACACCTGTCCAACAACCACAACCCCAACAAACAAATACAAACAAAAATACTAGTCACAAAAAGAAACCAAGGTAATCTGGGGCTAAGGGAATCACTACTATGAAAAAACATACACTCCTCCCCAATTTTTTTTGGTGCTGAAGTGAAATATTGTCGTTTTAAATAAAATAAAAGAAAAATCTTATGGATTTTTTTTGCATCATTTTTAATTAATTTACAAAATTATTATGTGGAATGCTTGTGTTTTGGGGGCAGGATGATGGTTTAGGGCAGGGGGAGGGATTGTGTTAATATTGGAAAATATGAAGGAATAAAAACAAGCAGTCAACTGGTTCTTGCTCCTCGCTCGTCGGAGCTAAAATCAAGGAATTGGTTATGACGAAACAAAATAATCCAAAAGTTAAAAAAAAAAAAAAACAGCATAAACACTGAATATATTTTTTGTAAAAACAGAACACAGAAAAGGGTTAAAAGAATATGCAATAAGTAACTGTTACCAAAGGCAAGATAAGTTACTTTCTTACCTACCTAAGATAAGTTTATTTGTGTTTTAACTTATTTTAATGCGTTTTTTTTTTCGGGGGGAGGGTAAAAACAATGTGTCCACTCTATTCAGTTAGAACAAAAAAAAACATGGCTGCCATAAACATTGCACAAAGACCCTTGATGATCACTTGAAAATCGATAATTAAACAAAATACTGTTAGAATCCAATAAATGTCACCAATAATGCAAAAATGTTGTGTTCTACCAGTATTTAGTTTAATTTTTGCTTTTTAAGCAATTATCCATTTTTTTTTTAACTGAACAGTGGAAACTATTTTTAATCCCTTACCCACCCCCCAAAATGTTAAAACAGAAATAAACTTATCCAGGTAGGTAGAAGAGTAACTTATCTTGTCTTTGGTAACAATTACTTGTTTCATAAAGTAAAAAAAACTGTTACAAAGCATATGCTGATGGATCCTTCGCCCTATATAATTAGCGCATTCCTTTTTTTGTCCATACCAAACAGGGCATATTACCACTTGGAATGTAAGGGGCTACTATTTGGGATCGTGTCTAACAGGGAGTTCAGCAGCAAGATATCTATTCACATTACATTTAAACTTCAGCGTGTTAATACAGTCAGGGAAGCCGGAAACCGGGAGATAATTTCAAAGTCTAGCAGTCCGAGATAAGAAACTATTAGAGTAGACAGCTTTCTGGCACCTAGGGATTTCAACAGTGAAGAGGTGGGTTTTTGCTGCTGTGAGTTAGTCAGGAGTATGTACATTAATGGAGCACAAGTGCTATGAGTTCATCAGCACATACGATTAAAATATTTGTAAAATGGGCATAGTGATGCAATATTGTGGTGATGGGACAGAGGTGGGAGCTTGGTTGATAGTGTGGGACTCATTACAGAATCTTAGAGGCCTTTTGTGGAAGCTTAGGGTCCCGAGGATCTTCAGTGAAGGAATGTTTGCCTAAATGTTCAAAAATGCTGATTAACCCTACTTTCTAATGTCTGATTGGTACTTCCTATATAATTCTGTCACATTGACACGAAAGATGCTAAATAATTGAACATCAATTCATCAATTTTTGCTCTGAGGAGTGAGAACCGGTCAATTGTTTTTATTGCCCTTCGTATTGGCTCTTATTGTGCCCTTCGTTTTTGTTATAGCATTTTCGTCGTTATTTACACTGGCATAAGATAAATCCACAATGATAAAGTGCAACATGTTAGTGGATAAACAAATTATATATATATATATATATATATATATATATGTATATATAAGTGATAGGACAATTCCAATATTTTTCCCAATTCTGATACAATTACTAATTCTGATTTTGATTCTTTTAAATTTCTAAATATAGAGTGGATATTTGGGGGGAGAGGGTGATACTGCAAAAAAGCATGTAATGTGTATATCTAGTCGGGCAGGATTATCAATTAGATAAAAACAATATCTCCCAGCTTATATATATATATATATATATATATATATATATTTGTTTTGCTGGTAGTTTAAAATCAATGAGTATTTATCATTTCATGGAAAATTAAGTTTTAAACGAAAACAAACAAATTAAAAAAAAAAATAAAGAATCGTTTTTGACATCGGAAAATAGGCACAAATTTTTCCGATTCCAATACCCTAAAAAGTTCTGATTTTTTTTGATTCTCAATTCCGATTCCAATTACTTACCCCCAACAATAATGTGTGTATATATATATATATATATAGCTGAATGTGTGTGTGTGGTCATGAATAGGCTCCTATATGGTTGACTATTTAAAAAAAACTTATTACATATAATGATAGATGTATCGAGACACAGGAATGGGTATGTTTGATCTGGCAGAACGGATGTTCATTATAATTGTGGGGTCTGCGTTCACGCCTGGTCTACAAAGTATGGAAATAAAAAATTTTAAAATTAAAAAAATTCCAATACCCCAAAAAGTTCTGATTTTTTTCCGATTCTCAATTCCGATTCCAATTACTCAGCCCAACAATAATGTGTGTGTGTATATATATATATATATATATATATATATATATATTCATATTATAAGCTCTATTTCCTTTTTGGTTTTATTGAGCTTTTACATCTGGCTGAGTTTATTTTACTTGTAAACATTAACTCTTTAATATTTATAATATATTTTAAGTTTACCATTTTGATTACCTTAGTAAACTTATTGTAATTTTTATTCTTATATATATACATATATATATATATATATATATATATATATGTATATATATATATATATGTATAAAATGACAAAGGATGCGGAGGAGGTAAAGTGTTCCCGTTTGTTTTCTTTTTCTCATAAAGGAAATGTTTCTTTTCCTTAATGTTTCATTGTTAAAATGTTTTTTTATTTAATAAGTCTGAAGAAAGGATGTCGTGAAAATTTTCAAACGACATACTGTTTGAATTTGTCAAAATGGTCTTGAAACAATTGTAACTAACAATGAAATACACTTTTTGTTGCTATCAACCCATTTTTTGAAGTCTTGGTTTTTATTAAAACAGTATATATATATATATATATTATTTATTTATTTTTTTTTTTTTACACGGAGTTCACCACTTATCAAGGCCCAATGGCCACTCAGGGATAAGGGTTATTGTGTGTACAGTAAGAGATAAACCGTAATAACCAGATATATTCTGACACTACATTAACCAGATTACTACAAGAAAATCACGGGGTCTCCATTCACGGTGAACATCCACAGAATGCCCAGCAGTAATATGAAAGATACCACTTTGGAAATTCCACAGATCTTGCTAGTATATATATATATATATATATATATATATATATATATATATATATATATATATATATTTGAGAGAGAAAAAGAATTACAAACATAAATGTAATCATGATCCTCGAGATAGGAATCAAAAACTCAATAAAAGCAATTAAAGAAACAGGAAATTAAAATCAAATAAATTTATTGATCCATCAATTTCAAAAAATGAAATAATAATGAAAAGTCCTTAATCCATGAATTTTCAAAGATATACTTTTTTCATCAAAGGATAAACAAAAAACAAAACAAAAAAAAAACGCATCATTGGTTAACATAAATTTGAAAATATATAAAAAATATAAGAAACTTTATGATAAATAAAAGATATATATATATATATATATATATATATATATATTAATAAAATAAACATTAGGCTTCGAAATACCTTGGTATAAAGAGTACCCTTTATCCCCTAACTAAATGTTTGTATACCATTATTAAAAAAATGAATCATTCTATATGTACTAATATATAGATTTTCATTTTCCACTTTTATTGTCTCATATATATGTGTGTGTGTGTGTATAAAATAAAAGGACTATCCACTTATCTAGTGTTTCCTTTTCAGATTAAATATGTTTTTAACTCATTTCAAAGTGTTTTTTAACATGTTTTATTAACTGTTTGCTTGTGTGTGTGTGTGTGTGTATATATATATATATATATATATATATATATATGGGACATAATAGATGAGAAACATTTTTTCCATGAGTAATGAGGAAGGACAAGTTAAGAAACTTTGTGAAAAATAAAAGGTGTATATATATAAGAAACATTAGGCTTCGAAATACCTTGGTATAAAGAGCCCCTTTTATCCACCAACTATATGTATGTATACCCTTATTAAATAAATAAATCATTCTATATATATAGTAATTTATAAAATGTATATGGCGATTAAGCTACACTGAATATTCCGCGTTTCATCCACTCTAGAACTCTTCAGGCTTATGCGCATAAGCCTGAAGAGTCCTAGAGTGGATGAAACGCGGAATATTCAGTGTAGCTTAATCGCTATATACATTTTATAAATTACTAACTAGCTCTACCTACATATTGAGCACTTTTGAAGTAAATACTTAAAGTTTACGCATAAATTTATACTTTCATATATTAATTTTATGAGTAAATGAAGTAGTTATACTATATATATATATATATATATATATATATATATATATATATGCACCAATATGTGAGCTCTATGGCTTACTTGCAGTTTCATCAAATACTTTGTAAGCAAAATCCGATTCCGCATTTTCCTAATTCCTACCCTCTGATGAGAAGAAAGGTATTTCTTTTGAGACTCCATGGATTAAGGACAATCCACTTAATTTGTGTTTCCTTTTTGAAAATAAAATATATTTTTAACTCTTCTTAAAGTGTTTTAACATGTTTTATTAATTTTTTGTTCTTATTATAAGCTCTATTTCCTATTTGGTTTTATTGAGCTTTTACATCTGGTTAGGATTACTTTATAAATATAAAGTCGTTAATATTTATAATATATTTTAAGTTTGCTATTTTGGATTATCTTTGTAAACTTAATTGTAATTCTTCTTTCATTAAATATATATATATATATATATATATATATATATATATATATATATATACACACACACACACACACACATTATTGTTGGGGTGAGTAATTGGAATCGGAATTGAAAATCAAAAAAAAAATCAGAACTTTTTTGGGTATTGGAATCGGAAAAATTTGTGCCTATTTTCCGATGCCAAAAACGATTCTTTATTATTTTTAATTTGTTTGTTTTCGTTTAAAACTTAATTTTCCATGAAATGATAAATACTCATTGATTTTAAACTACCAGCAAAACACATATATATATATATATATATATATATATATATATATATAAGCTGGGAGCTATTGTTTTTATCTAATTGATAATCCTGCCCGACTCAATCAGGGCAATTGAAAGTGTTCGCGGCGAAATATTTCTTGACATACAACGTGTTTTTAAGGAGAGGGAGCTGAAAAACACGAGGTACGATCAAGGGTCTTTGGGGTGCCTCTCAAAGCTGTCATGGGTGATATAATTATCTGGGGCGGACAGGACGTGAGAGATGGGGATTATGCACAGCAAAGTGGAAAAGTTGTGGCAGCGACTTCTTTTTTTCCTTAAATGTTTCATGAAATTAATATGGTGTTTTACAAATCGGCAAAAAAAAAAAATTGGGATTTTTTTTTCTTTTGTTACGCTTATTGATTTTGAATCTGGGACCATCAACAAAAAAAAAAAAAAACAAAAACAAATGTATATGAAAAATTTCTGTAAAATTGTTATTTATTTTATATTCTATCCATTTCGCAGAAGAATGACTTGCATAATATTTATTTGTATTATTACTATTTTCATCTTGGTTTGTTACATTCACAACGTTTCGGCCGATGTAACCTCCGGCCTTCTTTCAGGTGTATCTTGTTAAACTCAGGAACTCTCTGGCATATATTGCTTGTGTGCTAAAAAAAAAAAGATTTACAACAAATGCTTACAATAAAAACAAAATATAATTTCTTTTTATTTTTTGGATTGCAGCAATCAAGTTAAGTTGATGAGTCGTGAGGTGTGGTAACTGCACAAGCAGGATTTTTTTTTTTTTTTTTTTTTTTTTTTGAAGTGTCGACTAGAATTAATAAAACTCTTATCTTTTTGTGATTGTGTTTTCTTTTCACCGACAATCTTCCAGAGCTCATGGTCCTGGATATGACCTTAAACTATATCCAGTGGTGAGGCCCCATCTTGTGGGCTTTGGGGAGTGTGGAGCCACCCTTTAATTACCATTGCTCCCAGGTCCACTCTGACCCGGAGTGGTAGTACCTGTTAGGGTCCCAACTATGGGTTAAATAGAAACCAACGTGAAAACAACAAAATATATTCTATTAAAAATATTTTCTTCAAAATCTTTGGATTCGGCATTAAATAACCCGAAAAGGGTTGATATGCCGTAAAACAAAAACAACCAACCAACCAATCCAGAGCTCATTGCTGAGTGGAAAATGTCTTTTCAACTTTTTTTTTTTTTTTTTTTTTTTTTAAATAAAACGAGCAAAGTCAAATTATTTAAACAATAAAAAGGTTTCTATAATATATAATATACTCTTTTGTTTTAGTGAAGGCTGTTAAAAAAAAACCTCAGGAGAAATTCGAATGTTCATACCTTTAAGTCTCAACATAAAATCCAGTGCAACGTTAGGATTACATTTATTTAAAAAATGCAAAAAAATTCTTTGTTACTTGTCACAGAACAAAGATGCCATATTCCAGAAATCATGTGCGTTTAATGTGAATTAACTGGTTAGATCCCACTGTCCTATAAATAGAACACTAAATAATTTCTTTTTAAAATTTATAAGATAACATATAATAACAGGGCTTTGTGTTGCGGGTGAAACAGTCACATTTGCAAGTGATTTTTTTCAAATGGCACCTAGAAATAATAAAACACTTATCTTGTGGTGATTAGGTTTTTTTGTTTTTTTTTCACTTACAATCTTCCGAAGCTGATTATTGAGAGAAATCTTTATTTTTTACATAAAACGAGCAAAGTGAAATTATTTAAACAATAACAGGTTTAATAGAACGATATACTTTTTTTTTTGTTTTTAAAATGAAGGCTGTTAAAAAAAATATCTGAAGAAATTCGATGTCTATATTTTCAAATCTTAACATAAAATTTGATACATATTTAGAATTGCATTTATTTAAAAAAAAAAAAAATACAAAAATTCTTTGATGTATGTAATCGTCATGAAACAAAGATGTCATATTCCAAAAATCATGTGAGTTTGGTTAGTAACTTTTCTATTTGGTTAGTAAACGAAAATAGAGGGAGACGGTGATGTTAGGATTTTGCAGTTTATGCAGGGAGGTGTTGACGTTCTCCTACATACAAGCATGGAATTCCCAAATTGGTCACCCATCTGGTACTGAGCAGGTTCACTGTTGCTTAGCTTCGGTGATCTGACGAGAACCAGTGTGTCAACGTGATTATGCTATGTATCATGAAGTAATTTAGCCTATCGGGGCTTTATGTTGCGAGTGAAACAGTTGCATTTGCGAGTGATTTAAAAAAAAAAAAAAATTTTTTCCAAATAATAAGACGCTTATCTTTTGGCGACTTTGTTTTTTTTTTTTTTTTCACTGACAATCTTCAAAAAGCTCGTTACTGAGTGAAAAATGTTTTTGTTTTTTTTTGTTTTTTAAACAAAATAAGCAAAGTCAAATTATTTAAACAATAAAAAATTTAATAAAACAATAAAAAAAAAGGCCGTTTAAAAATAAAAACATCCGAAGAAGTTCAAATGTTTATCAAGTATCAACATAAAATTCAGTGCATATTTAAAATTACATTTATTTTTTTAAAAATACAGAAAAAATCTTTGATGTACGTACAGTTGTCATATCCCCCCAAAATTATGTAACTTTACTATTTAGCTAGTAAACAAAAATATTTGGTTGTCAAAGGTTAACTAAAGATAAATTTGTCCAAAGAGCCCTGACATGCATTGATGTTTCAGCCGATGTAATCTCTGGCCTTCTTCAGATGATTCTTGTTGAACTTGGGAACTTTCTGGTGTGTGTTGCTCCCTTGCTTAAATGAACGCTTACATAATTTTTTTTTTTTTTTTTTTTTTTTTTTTTATATTTCTGCTGCATGGGTGTTTATGGCCAGATCAAGGAGAGTAATTTGATTTGTCTGTATTGTGGGGGATGTTTCTGGAATGGCCGTTATGTCCTTGGCATGGTAACCAGCTCCCCAGATATTAAGAACGATAAGACGATAGGAACGCCTGACAGTTAACCATCACCGCTTCGTTTAGCCATTGACTTGGTCAGTTGCTCCTGCTGATTATTTCATTTCACTGTGAATTAACGCTCCTGGTGACATCGTTCAACTTGTCACTCAGGTTTCTGTTTCTACTGATGCCTTGACTTGATAATTTGACTCGATCAGCACAGACGCTATTCAATTCTGCAATTTTTATGACACTATCATTTGCCAGGAAGAGTATCTTGGTTTGTTTGTATCATGGAGATGTGTGTATGTGTTTGTACAAGTTCGTTCCCTATGGACTCTGAAACGGCTGGGCCAATTTCATACAAATGTACTTTATGTGTCTGGGAGTGTTCTTAAATGCCTTTTGTGTTGGAATGCCTCTGATAATTATCGGAAATCGGTAATCCAAGAATTCAATTAAAGAAGAAACAGTCGGATTTTCACCAAAGTCAACACCCTTATACAACCTAACATTCCAAGTGCATTTGAGAAGTTTTATCATGGCCCGACATAAAAATTAACATTAGGTTCTTTGATAAAACAGAGGCGTGTTCGAAATGAATGTTTCTGTTTAAACCCTGATATTTGACTTTTGCATTTTAAACTTTAATTCAGGCCGTTATATATGAAACTGTTGCGATTAGATCAGGCTGTCTGAAGATATTGGCTTCCTGAGACGAAATGCACTTAACATTGATGCTTTTTGTTTTTCTATTTCCTTTTTTGCAAAACTTAATTATGTTCTGCAAAACCAAAAACAAAAACCCACCTTTCCCTCCTTTTTCCTTCTTCCCATTTCTCTTTTTTCTTTCTATCTCCTCCACTTCCTGATTGGTTTCATAACTTAAAATGCACCAAACATTAATACTGTAATCTTTTTCCCTCTCCCGTTGCAAAACTCATTCATGTTCTGCTGGTGAGGGAACAAAAACGATAAAGTCCACTATAAAACAACCAAACCAAACACTACAAACTAGCGATTGAAGATACAAAGAGTTTGAAGAATAAAAACTTCTACAAAATAATTGAATGCAACATGAATACTATTTCCAAAATAACTGGATTCGACATTAAATAAACCGAAAACAAAATATGCCGCAACAAAATCTATATATAAAAAATAATTTTATAAAATTAAAAATAGGTTTTCTACAGGGCAATGTAGAATACAATGTATTGTGAACTAAGTCATTTCGGGGAGGCGTGTGAAGCTTCCTCCCGGTACACCATGGTGAGTCCCTGAATAGAGCGGGCCATCCATCAATTTGATTGAAAAGCGGGTGATTTCACCAATTTCAATAACAATGAAAGTATTGGAAGTGTGGAACAATCCTGAGCAACGTCGGGTCTCCTTGCTAGTGTTGAATAAAAGACATAGCGTGACAAATATTTGTTGTTGAGATGATGACTTTTGTAGTTTACAGAGAAGCAGTACCAAGGCAATATGTTCCACAGATCGGAAATGGTTTTAATCCACGGGACTACAGGTTTCTGAGTTGGACAAGATACGCTTTCACCTTTTTTGTTAACCTTTTTACCCCCCCCCTCTCCTATCCCCTTATTATTAACGAGTTATTTTCGGGAGTTCGGGTTTACTCCACATCAACAATTGATCTCGGATAAATCCTACCGCTAATAAATATATTTCTAACTCAAGGAAAAAAAAAAAAAAATTTATGTCCATAATTTGAAATTTGGAAAACACTGATTCAATATTTTATGCAATTTTTGTTCTTGAAAAGTTTAAAAAAAAAAAAAAAAAAATTCCAAAGATGTGTGTGTGGGAGGGGACTAACTCCTACATCATGTCATTTTTTTTCTTACCTACTAAAATTGATATACTTGTAAAATATGAGTTGCTTGTTAAGATAGTCGACAGATCAAATTTTTTTTTTTTTTTTTTTAATATATGGTTTTAAGTAACAGTACTTAATTGTCATGTCGAAAATAGTAATATATCCAAAAATTACGAAAATCCATTGAGTAAAAAATTATTTATAGTCAGAAGTAATTTTTATGAAAAATTGGGGCAAATTGCATTTTCCCTAGATGTGAACACCTTGAAGATTGCAAATACAGGGGAATATTTATCTATTTATCTCCCTTTTCGACACTTTAATGGCTAACGTACTATTTCAGACCATAGCGATAGTCATTTTTTTTTTTTTTTTTTTTTTTTTTTTACTGAAAACACAATATCAGTTGTCCTACTCGATGGATTTTCGTAATTTTTGGATGTATTACAATTTTCGACATGACAATTTAAGTAATACTGTTGTTTTTGCTTAAAACGACATATTTAAAAAAATAAAAAAAAAATATCATTTGCCGACTATATCTTAATAAGTACCAAAATATGACATGGAAAGAATTTTGAAAAAAAAATTTTTCAAAGAATTTCTAAACCCTAATACTGGAGTCGTCTGCCACAAGAATGCTTCCTAAATTAAAAAAAAAAAAAAAAAAAAAAAGCTGTAACGACACAAAAAGATTAAGTTTTTTTTTGTTTTTTTCCCCCTTTTTTTAATGGGTGTTACAAAGGGAGATAATTCAAATTGTGTCTTTTTTGCTATTGCTGTGTTTCAAAATAATAAAGGTAAAAATACTGTTTTTCAAAATGAAATATTTAAACATTAAAAAAACAAACAAACAAATGTTACGGTTTGGCTGAGGCCAAAATCATAAAATAAAAATGAAAAAAAAAAAAAGAAGAAATTGAGCAGTATATATATATATATCTATATTTTTTTCATGTAATTTTTTTAATATATATACATATATACTGTTCAAATATAGGCTCATTTTTTACTTTAAGGTGGCTAATTAGGGGAGATAACATCTTATTTTTAGATTTTTTTTTTTTTTTTTTTTTTTTGTTAACAACTGATTTTAACAATTATTTTCTGGTGCTTGTCCAGAATTCTCCCTATATGTAACAAATGTAAAAAAAAAAAAAAAAAAAAATCCGTACAATATTCCATACTCATGATGAAACCAAAATATCATACACTAAAAAAAATTGCATAAATTGATCAAATAGTTGTATTTTTAAATAAGAAAAATTTTATGGATAAAGGACAAGCATTGATCTCATGACGTCATCTCGAAAACATGTTGAAGTAGCAAGGGAAACTACTCCAAATTAAGATTTTAGAAAGCCATTCTTACCATGGGGTGGGACCCATTGGAAAAAAAAACTTTAATTTGCAAAAAAAAAACAATGATTTAAAACTATTTGATCAATTTATATGATTTTTGGAATGTGATATTGTTTCATTATAAATACATGTCATACAGATTTAAAAAAAAAAATTTTTTTTTTTTTTAAGATAGGGGAAATTCTGAACAAGCACATATTTTTTTTTTTCTTTTACCTTTATTTTTCCATCTCGACTTATTTTTAGATTTTTTTTATTTTATTTTTTTGTCAATTGATTAAATAGTTTTTTATTTAACAATTTTTTTTTAAACAATTTTTATTTACAAAATCAACAGATTTTTGCTTTTTTTTTTTTTTTTTTTTTCTTTGAAATGGAAATGAAGAGCCTATTTCTAAATATTTTATTATTTTTCTTTAATTTAATGACAATTTTTTCATTGGGAGCGACAGGAACAACCAGAAAAAGGATTAAAAATGCAATTTCGTTGGTAACTGGAATTTAATATTTTTTTGAAATTTATAAAAAAAAAATCTCAGACTTGATACATCCTCATACCACTAAGGAATATGTTGTTAACCGTATCTTCACTCCAATTGAAATTAAAGTTTCTTTTTTAATGTATTTTTCATTCTGATTGTAGCCAAACCAATGGAAAATGGAGTTTATATAATAGCTCTCCCATATTTAAGAGTCAATTCAAAGTTGACATAAGTTATCTCCCTTAACTTTAAAGTTTCTTTTTTAATGTATTTTTCATTCTGAGTGTACCTATTTACTATGCCTCCCCACGGGACAGTTAGACAGCAGGGTCGTTTTTTAAACGTGGAGAAACTCCCTTATGTGGCCACCCTAAAGTAAAAAAAGGGTCTCAATATCATAGACTAATAAAGCCTACTTGAATGTATATGAACAAAGCAGGCCAGTATTGACCAGTGGCTTTTTCTGCAAATATATATATATATATATATATATATATATATATATTCAGCGGAAAGTTTACTTAAAGCCACGAAATATTCGATATTCGACTGGATCAACAGGAAAAAAGAACATTTTTTTAAAAAAATCTGATAAAACTTGACGGCGACAAAATTGGATTAAAATATCAACTCAAAAAAAAATAAATAAATAAATAAAAAATACATGTACGAAAAATAAAATAAAACATTTCAAAAAGTCCATAAATATTTTTTTTTTTTTTAATTTTTATTATTATCTCCCTTGATTATATATTATGACGTCATCTATGTTTCTCTTTATTTATATATCAAATGTGTATATGTTTCCTCAAACACAAAACAAAATTTTGTGTGTGTGGGGCGGGGGCATCTATATATTTTACACGCCTACATACAAATATACAGACACACAGATATATATATATATATATATATATATATACACAGACATACACAAATATATGTGCACACATATACACAGACATACACATATATATACACACAAATATATATGTGCACACACGCATATATATATATATATAATATTTTATTTGGTAACACCAAATTCAGAATACTCTGAACGTATGTATGCTCTGTTCTTTTTTTTTTTTTTTTTACATAGGCGTCACCACTTATCAAGGCCGATCGGCCACTCAAGGATAAGGGTTAAAGAGTGTAGAGTAGTCAAAAGGACAATATAGTAATCGATAGTAATGGAAGTTCGGTAAATTTGTTAACTTAAGTGGAACGGCTCATCAGAAACTTGTTCACGTTGGACTTGAAGACAACCATATTATGGACAGCTGGAAAACGGAAGACAATTCCACAGGCGTGCAGTTCTAAGAAAGAAGCTTTGATCATGGAATCTATGTTTAGGTTTAGGCAAAGATAAAGAGTGTGGAAAATTATAATGTTTTCAGCTAGTCTAGTGTTTCTTGTGAAAGTTTGGCGAGGAGGGACCATAGATTGAAGCTCAGTCGAACACTTTCCATGAAAATAACGATAAAGCAGAGACAAACTCGCAACATCTCTTCTGTGAGATAGAGGTTGCAGCGAAGAGAAAAGGACATCTCCCACCAGGCTACGAAGTCTATTTTGAACCCTATCAAGGCAGGACAAGTCTTTTCTAGCAGCTCCTGCCCATATGTGGCAACAGTATTCCATCCTTGGACGTATCTGGCTCTTATATAGATAGAGAATTGCATCAGCAGTGAGATATCTACTGGATCGATAGAAGGATCCGACCATTTTTCCAGCTGCCTTGGCAACAGATTTGATGTACGTGCTCCATTTAAGATCAGGAGTAAAGGTCAAGCCCAGAAGCCTGTCAAAACTTGAGGCCTCCCCAAGACAAGAGCCATTACGGTTGTGAGTGCTGGACAATCACCAACAGCACGAGGAAAAGACTAGAAGCAACTGAAACTTGATTCATTGGGAGAATTTGAAATTAGAAAAGAAAACAAATCAAGAGTTATTAGAAATAGCAAACAGAAAAGTTTCTAATAAAAACAGTACAAAAAAGACAAATGGAAAAGTTTCTAATAACAAAAAAGACAAATGGGATTGATGGATCATGTCTAGAGAAAAAGTGGAATAGAACAGATTAGTTTGACAGGAAAGATCATGGGTTAAAGAAGCAAAGGACGACAGTGAGAAACATACGTTGACAGTCTGAATGCCTGAGCAACATCAAAAATGATGAGCAACAATGAATTCATGAATGCCTTGACAGAGAGAGAGAAACAGAGAGACAGAGCGAGAAACAGACAGACAGAGACAGACAGACAGAGACAGAGAGAGAGACAGAGAGAGAGAGAGAGAGAGCTAGATAAAGAGAGAGAAACAGAGAGAGAGAGAGAGAGAGAGAGAGAGAGCTAGAGAAATGTTATCCCCAGAGTGTGGAGCCCTTTGATTTCTGAAAATTTCGATTGAAAATAAAATAAAATGTTTCCAAGAAGGTTTGCTGGGTTGAGTGGGGGTGGGGGTGGGTTGGATTTTTTTTACTTTATTAATATTTAGGTGTGAAAATTTGAGGGTTTGTACTCTATTTTTTTTTTTAAATGGAAGTGATAACACGTTCAATACGATATTGCAAAGCATGCACATATGTGTGTGCATGCGTGTGTGTGTCTTATTATTTACGGGGGGGGGGGAGGATTGTTTTGGAGGTATGAAAGAAAAAAAAAAATATTTTGGTAGGAAGGTAGGCTCGAAACCGAAGCCTTGACGCGAAGGTGGAAACGAAACGGGGGAAAAAAACTGACATCTTACTCGCTCGGCCACAAGGAAAGAGGAAGTGAAAAGTGTTTTTATTTCATGATTAAAAAGTTAATTGAAAGGTGCGTGAATTTAATGAGGTCAAACATCATGCGACTTAACTTTGGCGCTGCAAGCCAGTTTCTGCATATTTGTTTGTTTCCCCCACTAAGATATTGGGGAAAACAGCCCCCCCCCTAAAAAGGGGAGTTTCCAAATGAATAGCAATTGTCTGACATGACGACGGGGGCGGGGGGGTTCTCAGCATTGATCAAATCTTATTGCCTTCTGGATGCTTTGCTTTCAGTTTCGCTTTTTTTATGCGGAAAAACTAAACAAACACGCGGAGAATGAAAAATAGCGTGGAAAAGTCGCTGAAATTAAAGATACATGCAAGCTCGTTTCGTAAATCGTAGATATTATAATCTAGACAGTATATAAAAAGTTTTAAGAATGAGTGCCCCCCCCCCCATCACGAGCGCCCCACCAAAAAAAGCCTTTGCCGGACATACACAAAAAAACGCACACATTTTCGCTTTTATATTGAACAAATACACATTTTATGTTCATATCAAAAATGTTTCAGCGATAGGGACTGTTTATAGTTTGATGTGACATTTGTTATTTTGTCTTTTTATGTATATTTTGCACTGATGAGTGTCCTAACGGTTATGAGAATAATAAAATAAACATGCAGAATACGTTATATATATAACATATCTGTAAACGAATGAAAGATTTGTACGCATTTATAGTTAATAAAGCTGAAACCTTTTTAGCTAAGCTTAAAAATGTGTATTTGATTCTAGTGAAGCAGTATATATATATATATATATATATATATATATGCATATATATCTATATAAATAAATAAATCTATATAAATATATATATCTATATAATTATAAAACTCAAATGACCTTGTAACGGGTGTTGTAACCCAACATCCGGTTTACGACTTCCGGTTGTGCATGCGTACAATTTATTATCATAAACAACATCAAAAAGGGTTTTATCACTCAATAAGGAACCCCTCCCTGGACTAACTCTGTCCCGAGCTGTCTGTTGCCATGTGGGTCCATGTGTTGTATCAGGTCGTCCCTCCATCTCGTTATTGATCTTCCCTAATATTAGAAATGAGACACTGGGGTGTAAATGTGGGATTGAGGAGTCAGCGTTCCAATGGAGGAACAGTCTAGCCTGGAAAGAAAAATACCTGGGTAGCTCCGTCGGCATTCCCCGGTAAGGGTGCTTCAGATGATTAGCAATAGACTAGACTAATCCCTTCTCAAAGACAGTAAGCAAATCCTGAGAAAGTGGACCTCCTAGAACTGCACAGGACCAACAATACACTAAAGTCATCGGGAAAAGTCCATTTCAAGAATGGTCCAAATTATGTTTGAATTCGGCACTGCCTGCGGCAGCACCATAATAGGGGGGAGGGGAGCAAACTGTTGAATAAAGGTGTCCATTCCGTTGTTCTAATGGGCCATCTGTTGTCATGTTGTCTGGCTACGTGCCCTGCCCATCTGTGTTTGGATGTTTTGATAGCAGTATTGATGTCAATAATTCTTGTTTGTTGGCAGATCCAGATGTTTGTCTTTCTGTCTTGCAGAGTGATGCCTAACATTATTCTCTCCATCTTCCTTTGTGCTACTGCCAAGATTTCACTTTGGCGAGTTGTCAGGGCCAATAGATCTTCCCTTTGATTGACATATTTGCTTTTCAGCTTCTCAGATATATTAGCGGGTGTAAAATATATATAGTCATGAAAGTTTTTTAAAACTTTTAAGACTATAAACAAAATATTGTCCTTCGTTGGAACATTATTTTGTCAGTCAATTAATCTCTAGTATCGTTGAATAGTTTTACTTACATGAACAAACAATAGTACCAATGTTCTTAAAGGGATCATCAGTTGTTTACCATGAAACACTGTTTTGGGGATTTAAAAACAAAACAGTATAATAAATCATGGCTCCTCAGCAGTGTTGATCAAACACCACCTCCTCAAATCACAAAGAACAAAAAATGTTCCAGATATTAGATCTATTTTTTTTTTCATCCAGATAAGTTTAGGTTAATCAATTCATGTCATTAAAAAAATATTTCTTACTTATGTCATCCGTTTTCTTTTCTCCACAAATTTATGTGCCTGTTTACAAACTACTGTTTTTATATAGTGTTTTGTTGATTCCATTCAGTACTATTTTTATATATTTTATTATGTATATATATATATATATATATATATATATATATATATATATATAAAATTGTAATTCAATGAATTTCAAAAAACTCTCATTGAAATGAAATGAAGTGGTTGAGTTTCATATCAAAGAATTTTTATTATTCCTAGCAAGACAAAGAATGCTTTAGAAAATTAATCTCCTTAACCTATAGGGTTTCGATGTCTACCATCTCATCAGAGGAGAGAAAATATTAGCAAATAGTTATAAAGGTATGCCCCCATATTGCATAAATTTATCAGAAGTCCTGTAACAGGAGGATTTGCAGAAAAAGGATATGAAAGTTTTTTTAGATCCAGCTTGCTTGGTAAAATCCAAGTTATGCGTTCTTTACATCCGTTTAGTAAGATTTATTTGAGAGTTTTTTGAAATTCATTGAATTACAATTTGATTTATTTGCTCTATCTTGCATATCGAGCAATTCTTGTTTAGATGGGATAACTTATAGAATATTACTGCCAGTAATATTTTGTAAACCTTACAATCTCACGTTTCCATAACAACTGATTGTTAAATAAAAATTATTCCGAAGTATATATATATATATATATATATATATATATAACTACTTCATTTACTCACATAAATTTAATATACAAAAGTATAGATTTATGCGTAAACTTTAAGTATTTACTTCAAAAGTGCTCAATACGTAGGTAGAGCTAGTTAGTAATTTATAAAATATATATGGCGATTAAGCTACACTGAATATTCTGCGTTTCATCCACTATAGGATTCGTCAGGCTTATGCGCATAAGCCTGACGAATCCTATAGTGGATGAAACGCAGAATATTCAGTGTAGCTTAATCGCCATATATATTTTATAAATTACTGTATATATATATATATATATATATATATATATATATATATATATATATATATATATATATATATATATATATATATATATATATAAAGGGGGTTTGAACAGTAGTCTAAAGAGCAGAGTGTATTTTAATGTGATAGTAAAATTACTAATTTAATTAAAATACAAGAAAAGAACAGTGCTCGTTGTAATTTAGACATATAATAAGCTCAATAGGCAAATATCCTAGAGCTACTTTAATATTTAGTAATGTGATTGATAATTGAAAATTAAAATTAAAATTAAAAATCTGTTTCATAAGAAGGAACAACAACAAAGTCAATAAATTGTACGATCGTTTCGGAAACGATGTTTTTATTGTGATAGACATTAAGCCACGGACAATAATTTTGACATATAGTTTTTTTTAAACAAAGTCTCCTCATCAGCAAAAGTATTGGGTGGGTTTTTTTTTAATATGTAAAAGACACCATAAATAAACCTAGCATTTTTTTAAGTAAGGCAGATGTATCTTTTAATTGTTCGCCTTTTGAAAACCGTAATTATCGTCAAAGCATTCATTTGGATGTTGATTGTAGCTTATAAATGTACGAATATATATATATATATATATATATATATATATATATATACATATACATACACACACACACATATACAGATAATTGATTTTGTTGTTGTTCCTTCTTATGAAACTGATTTTTAATTTAATTAAAATTTGATTTTTAAATTATAAATCACATTACTTAATATTGAATTAGCTCTAGGACATTTAACTATCGAGCTTATTATATATCTAAATTACAACGAGCACCTTCTCTTTCCTGTATTTTAATTAAACTAGTAATTTCACTGTTACATTAAAATACACTCAGCTCTTTAGACTATTGTTCTAATCTCCTTTAAATTATATATATATATATATATATATATATATATATATATATATATATATATACACACACACATATATACATGTATAAAGCTGAATGTGTGTGTGTGTGTGTGTGTGTGGTCATGAATAGCCTCCTGTATGGCTGACTATTTAAAAAAAAAACTACTGTTTTTATATAGTGTTTGGTTCTAATACTTGTAACCCTCCTTCTTTGTTATTAGGATTTTTTAAAAAATACTTTTACATTCTTATTAACTTGCACGATCTTTATAATTATTCATTTATAAAAATATATAAGATATTATGTGTGTGTGTGTGTGATGGAATAATTGCAGTATTTTTCCCTGATTCCGATACAATTACCGATTCCGATTCTTTATAAATCCCTAAATATTAAACTATTAAGTTGTTATTTTTCCTCCCTATGTTAAATGTGTATATGGTTCCTCAAACACAAAACAAAATTGTGTGTGCGGGAGGGGAGCATCTATAGATTTTACACGCATACACACAAATATACATATACACACACCACACACATATATACATATATATATATATATATATATATATATATACAAACGCAAATATATATGTGCATACATACACACAAATATACATATAACCTATTTTATTTAAATATATATATATATATATATATATATATATATATATATATATATATATATATATATAGTAATTTATAAAATATATATGGCGATTAAGCTACACTGAATATTCTGCGTTTCATCCAACTATAGGATTCGTCAGGCTTATGGATGAAACGCAGAATATTCAGTGTAGCTTAATCGCCATATATATTTTATAAATTACTAACTAGCTCTACCTACGTATTGAGCACTTTTGAAGTAAATAC
>NC_136525.1:54080857-54220857 GCF_053919585.1 Euprymna scolopes | reverse complement strand
GGAGATCCATGAAGCAACACAGTGTGGAACAATAAAATTGTCACCCTAGAAAAGACGAAATGATTCCATTTCCATTCGATGAAAACCGGTTTTCTTTTTTTTGTTGCAAATCATCTACTAGTTGGCCAGTTGTGTACAAATCCCAACAGCGATAGGATCCTTCTATCATGTCTGAAAGTGACGCAACGTTCAACAAGCGAGATTGGAGATGCACCACTGTACAACTCATGCTCTCTACCGATCAAAGTTTGGCGTCAGCCCACAAGTCCAAAGAGACCCAGGCTTGGCTTCAGAAGGAGTGTTACGACTTCTCTTCTTTCACTGGCCCCCGCCCTGAAGTCGCTGGACTACTTCATTTGGTCATATGTCGAGAACATCACTAACATGACCTCCCACAATACCACAGCCAGCCTGATCGGCGCCCTCTGCTGAGTATTCGCTGAGCTCTTGCTGGTGTTTGTGAAAAAGGCATGCTTCCAGTTCCGGACCGAAACGGTGGTTGAGGCTGAAGGCGACTACATTGAATAAATCTTAGCTCTACTACATAATCAAGTTACCTGAATTGATTTTTTTTTCAATAAAAATTTTAAAATAAAGCTATAGTGTTGTTTTCTTTAGGGCGACAATTTTATCGTTCAGCCCTGTAGATCTGGAACCTCTCCAAGATTAGAAAAAACACCCCAGAGACCAGCTGTGTGGGAGGTGTTTTAATTTATAAAGCGCATATCCGGTTAAAAAAAGAAAATACGAAAAAAACTTTAGCCTTACATAAGATTCAAACTTTGGTAAAAACTACTACCTTCTTTCACGTTTCTAGTTGCATACGAACAGACAAAAATGTCTTTTAAAAATTAATGACTTTATTTGCTTATCCTTTATCCCTGGTCTACCAAACAATTGCCTCAGGAATGATAGGAATTAACAACTAAGGGGCTCCTTCAGTCTTTGACAGACTATGGATACTCACGAAGGGGTGCCTGCGCATGAAATTTTTGTGTCAGGAGGTACGCAATCTCCAACCACACCTCTCCTGAATCGACATTGTTGAATACCAGTGGCAAGTGAAGTGTATGTACAGGACGACTGGAAACAAATGCCGAGATAAGCGGAGAGCACATACAGCACCTAGAATTCCCAAACGGTCACCCATCTGGTACTAACCAGGCTCAACATTGCTTAACTTTGGTGATCTAACGAGAACCGGTGTGTCAACGCGATTATGCCGTATGGGAATAACAACTAATAAGTGCACAATGGATGCGATTCTTCTATCGATCGAGTAGATATCTACGTTCTGATGCAAGGTACGCAACCTCTTTCTCACAGAAGAGACGTTGCAAGTCGGTCTCTGCTTTATCGTTATTTTCATGGCAAGTGTTCGTCTGAGCTCCAATCTATGGTCACCCCACCCTCTCGCCAAACATTTGCGAGAAATACTCATTTAGCTGTAAACACTATAAACAATTTACCCCACTCTTTATCTGTGCCTAAACCTAAATGTAGATTCCATGAACAAAGGTTCTTTCTAATAACTGCACGCCTGTGGGACTCTCTTCCGTTTACCTGCTTTCCAGCTGACTACAATATGGCCGTCTTCAAGTCCAATGTAAACAAGTTCTTGATGAGCCGTTCCCCTTAAGTAATCCAATTTGCCAAATTTACATGATATTGTCCTTTTGACCACTGTACACGCTTTAACTCTTATCCTCGAGTGGCCTCTGGGCCTTGATAAATGGTGATTCCTTTGTAAAAAAAAAAAAGAAAGAAAGACATTAGACAAACCAGAGTGTTCAAACCGGTGGAAGTCATAAATATTGCATAAACCGTAGGTGACCACCTCTTACTTTATAGTTTATTTTTACCAGCTGGGCAAACTAGGGTCCTTGTACCGGAAAAAATATCCAGTAAGTAAAACGTTGTTTAGTAAATCGTTTTTTTTTTTTTTGCATTTCCATACACCAAACATGGATATAAATATCACTAAAACATCCGCTGGGTCATAAGCTTCATTTTGGCACCCAACTTAACTGGGTGGGTTGCCTGTAGGCTGAGATAAACCGCGGCACACACACACACAGTATGAAAATTTATAATAAGATCATGTTTCTATTTACAAATTTTTTATGCCATCCAATAGTAAATCAGCTTCTTACATCGTTTTTAATAGGACATTGTCAAAAATCCGACACATAATTTTTTTTTTTTTTAAACAAGCCATTCTCCACCCTGCCTTCAGACGAATAAGAAATACCTGTTATCCCCCGCCCTCGTACGGTATCTATTTCTGTGGATAGATGTACAACTTACAGATATTTTTATATTATTTTTTTTTGGGGGGGGGGGGGAAGAATCCTTAAATATGAGGCTTCATAATTTGTGTTTTTATTTTTAAAAGCCCGACTCATAATATTTTTTTTTTTTTTTTTTTTTTTTTAAAAACAAAAATAGCCAAGCCATTCTCCACCCTGCCTTCAGACAAATAAGAAATACTCGTTATCCCCACCCTGGTACAGTATCTATTTCTGTGGATAGATGCACAACTTACAGATGTTTTTTATATTATTTTATTTTTATTTTTATTTTTTAGGAATCCTTAAATATGAGGCTTCATAATTTGTGTTTTTATTTTTTTTCTAAGTCTCTACGGTTCCAAGTGAGCATTGTCTGAAGATAGCGGTTTCAATCCTACCCAAAGCTGGTAAGAGGATTAGTTGGGTCAAAATGTGGTGAGACAACAACAGTTACGAAAATCAGGAATTATTGAGGATACAGTTAAGCGTCAGCATTCCTATCCCGTCATGGTTAACCAACTGAAGAAGGCCAAAGGATGAGTTGGCCGAAACAACAACTAAGATGAGGATAACAATCTGCAAAAATAAATAAATTAATAAAATTTACAGAATTTTGGGTTTTTACATCAAATTTGAATTCGTTTTTTTTTTTTTTTTTACCCTATCGGGACAAACCACACTCGTCTTTCTAGCTCCACCAAACTGTTTAAGAAATTTTTGATCTTTCAATTTTTTTTTTATTTATCTCTTTTCTAGGAGGTTAAACACAAGGTCAAGTGTTTTTGTAAAATGTATTCAAACTAGGCACTTCCAGGTCTTCCATCTGTCGGGTTAATCATCATCTTATTTTTAAGAGAAGACTTTGTTGGTTTGGTCACACCGTGCACTGCAACACGGCTTATCCATGAAACAATAGCTCTTAAACCAAAAACAACCCGGAGGCCAGCTGATAACGATACATACTATCTCAGCTGCTGCGGACTGTTGTACGTCGTCTGCATTTATCTGGGATGCTGTGTGTTCTACCGGAGGAGCCGGCCCAACCCATTAGAATGGGTTGGATCCTGCCAAAGTCATAAGCACTAAATATTTGATTTAAAAAAAAAAAAAAAATCAATATGTACTCATCAAAGTTATATGGTTGCAAGAAAAACACAACCACAAGACAACACAAACAGAACACAATAACATACATAACACAACCACAAAAACATACACAACCACATACAACACAACAACAAACACAACACAAACAGAACACACATTATACACAACACAACCACAACATACACAATCACATACAACACAACAACAAACACAACACAAACAGAACGCACATACACAACACAACCACAACATACACAACCACAAACACAACACACATTATACACAACACAACCACAACATACACAATAACAACCACAAAAACATACACAATCACATACAACACAACAAACGCAACACAAACAGAACACACATACACAACCACAACATACACAACAACATACACAACAAAAACCACAACCACAAAAACATACACAACCACATACAACAAACAACACAAACAGAACACACATTATACACAACACAACATACACAACAGCAAACACACAAACATACACAACCACATACAACACAAACACAACACAACCACAACATACACAACAACAAACACAAAAACATACACAACCACATACAACACAACAACAAACACAACACAAACACATGTGAAATAGTCTCATCAGTTTATTACTAAAGAGATAAACATTAACAACATTCTTGTCGCAATTCAAAATAGGGGTCAGCGACCTACAGGTCAAATCCTCCCTGCCATCATATTCCATCAAGCTTTCTAGGTGTGACACCACGTTGTCCGTATCTCAACAACAATCGTCCACCCCAACGGGGTCCTTCTCCTCATTTTTCACTTTTGTCCATGTTGTTTCTAACATTTGCAGCTGCAGAGCTTACAAGTATAAAACAACTAGCTAGCAACCGCCTCTGTGGTACCAGTCTTCAAGAATTCTGGTGAAAGAACTGACCCACTAAATTATCGCCCCATTAGCCTCCTCCCGCTTTTCGCCAAAATATTTGAGTCCTTAGTTAATCAAGCCCTAGTCCAGCAACTAACAGCTGCTAAACTCCTGACTGACAAACAATATGGATTCAGGCAAGCCCGTTCAACAGCAGATATCTTAACTGTAGTTTCTGAACGTATATACCGTTCATTGGATAAAACAGGGGAGGGTAGAGCGGTGGCCCTTGATATATCTAAGAATTTTGACAGGGTATGGCACGATGGTCTTCTAAGGAAAATTAGATCATATGGAATCACTGGAAGAATTCATAATGTAATTACATCCTTCTTAAGTAATAGAAAAATCAAAGTTGTCCTCGACGGACGTACATCCAAACAATATGACATAAATGCGGGAGTACCTCAGGGGTCTATCCTTGGACCTCTATTATTCCTGATATTCATAAACGACCTCCCTGATAAAATTGTTTCGGAGATGGGTATATTTGCCGATGACACCACTCTCTATAACAGATATGAGGGGAAAACAAATGAACACATATCCAAGAAAATGGCAGAAACACTAGAGGATGACCTCCAATCCGTAGTGGAATGGGACAAAAATGGTTGGTCACATTCAATGCTGCTAAGACTAAGCTTGTTTCCTTCAATAACTACAAGAAACCTTCTCTACCACCAATAGCAATGGCCAAGAACACATTGCCTGAAAGTACTTCTTTTAAACTCCTCGGCCTAACGTTTACAGGGAATATGAACTGGAATAGATACATTGAGAGCATTGCCAAGGCTGCTGCAAGGAAGGTTGGCTCCCTCTACCGTGCTAGAAAACTACTTACGCCTGCCAGTATCCTATACCTCTATAAGGCAACCATTCGCCCATGTATGGAGTACTGTTGTCACATCTGGGCTGGTGTATCTGCTGCTTGTCTCTCGCTCCTGGACAGGGTTCAAAAAAGAGTCGCCAACCTGATAGGTCCTGAACTGTCATCTAGGCTTCAACCTCTGTCCCATCGACGAGATGTTGCATCCCTTTGCCTGTTCTACAAATACTTTAATGGTGAATGCTCTGACGAACTGCAAACACTTGTACCTCCCCGACGTAACTACCCCCGACAAACCCGACAAGCTAGTAAGTCTAATCCCTTTACAGTAGAGATCCCTAGGTGCAAGAAAGCCTTTTACTCCAATAGTTTCTTCCCCAGAACTGCGGGGCTTTGGAACTCCCTTCCGGGATTCTGCTTTCCCAACTGCAGTGATATGCAGAAGTTCAAGTGTAATGTTAACAAACATCTTTCTACTCTTCTCCCTTCATAATGACCCCGCTAATTAATTCCCTAATAGTAGCCCCCTGCTTCAAAGTGGCACTGTGTCTTGTTTGGGGTGAAAATTGAATTAAAAAAAAAAAAAAAAAAAAAAAAAAAAGAAAAAAGCTGTCCACCATTGCCTGGTCGTAAAATATGTATTATATTTTAATTAATGCAGAATTCTTATTTATTATAAATAGAAATATCATAGGTATTAAACGTAACGTTAAATTCCTTTAAAAAAAAAAAAAAAAAAAAATGGAAAGAAACTGAAACATGTGCACGCGAATATTATGTTTTTTCTAACTTTTTAACTTGTAAATAAAAAAAAACAAACTAAAACCAATAAGTAAGTACGATAACCATTAGGCCAGCTGGACACAATCTTTAAAAAGTGTTTTCAAACCTACTTATTCTTAACATAAAGAATCTGTCATGTGAATGATTCACGCATGCGCACTCGTGAAACATTTGACAAACAGATAAAAATCCGATTACCCCCCCTCCTCCTCCCCAGCACGTACTAATTTTTCAATTTTGACTCCTTAGCTGCCTTTTTTCTGGATGAAAACTGATTAAAAAGTTTTCCACCTGTCTGAATACCCTATATACTAAATTTCAAGTCTGTAAATAAAAAATTTGTTGAGTATATAGGTTGAGAATTGTCCTCTCTCTCTCACACACACACTTTTATACTGAATAAAATAACTCAAAAAGAGAATGCAAATATTAGCTGCAAGTTTAACACCGTCAAAACCAGATCAGGAGATCTTTTCGAGATTGAAATGACGAACTTGGCCTTAACAGAAAAACGTAAGATACGAACATTAGCAGTTAGAGGGTAGTTCTCCACGGTAGTGGCATGCACGCACCCAGAGCGCAACGAATATTTACAGAAAGTGTCGGAGTCTACAGTCTCCTCTAGAATTTTAATAAATACTCAGAAAATAATATTGTGCTACATAGTTCAATACAAATAACAAAATCACATTGGAAGAGACAACCTTTAATTTACACCTTTTTAGCGGACAATCTTCTTTTTTTTTTTTTTTCCTTGTTTCTTTCAAATGTTTTAATTTTTTTTTTTTTTTTTTTTTTTTTTTTTTTTTTTTTTTTTACATAATATCGGACGCATTTCACCTAATGTAGCCACATTAAATATTCAGGACAACGACATGACTTTCAAAAAAATAAAGCATGATAGGAGGAATAATGCTAATAATGTTCATGAATTTCTTTTTACTAAAGTCTTAGTTCCTTCTCATCATGTCTTGTTATCGCTAATCTATATATAAAAGCGAAAATGTATGTATGTGTGTTTGCTTTTTCTGTATGTCTACAAAAGGCTTTTTTCAGAGAAGTGGTCGCTTGCTTCACAAATTTTTAAAACTTTTTATATCACATATAAATCGTAATATCTCACAGTTAACAACGAAGCTCACCTGTCTATTTAATTTGTTCGATTTCGGGAAGATAAATATTCAATATTTGTCGCTCGCCGCATGTGGGTTAGTCTTTTTCCAATAACATCTTGGGGGGAGGGGAAAAAAAGCGTTCAGCAGTAAATGAATACTATCCCGCAGTCAAACTTGACCTCATTAACTCATTAAAACGGGCACCTGCTAAATCCAAGTAATTAAATAAATTCAAGCGCGTTTCCGTTAGCATCTCGCGGTGGGGCAATGGTTAACGTCGCACATTTTTTTTTTTCACACTTTAATTTACAACTTTGCCTCAACGGTTCGGGTTCGATCCTCACACTTACTTTTTTTTAAACCCCCTGCCACACCTCCAAACACCTGGGCAACGCCGGGTACCCCTCGCTAGTCTATATATATATAAAAGCGAAAATGTATGCATGTATGTTCGCTTTTTGTGTATGTCTGCAAAAGGCTTTTTTTTCGTCGGCCTTCTCGCTCGGCTTGCTTCTTAAAACTTTTTATATCACGTCTAAATGATAATATCTAAGACTTAAGAACGAGGATCGCGTGTGTATTTAATTTGCCCGACTTTCACGTCCTATATTTTCCAGATATTTCGATCGCCGTGTGTTTCTTTCGCTATTCAGCATAAAACAAGCAAAAACTAGCTTGCAGCCGTGTCATGTTTCAAGGTCAAACATCACACGACTTAAGTTTCTTGCACCTGTTAATTTCATTTTATAAACGTTAAATTAAGAGGTTTTTCATTCCTCTTCTCTCGTGGCCGAGATGACTAGGTCCCAGAGTTTTTTTCCATTTCGTTTCCATCTCCACATCAAAGGTTTGGGGTTCAAGCCTACTTTCCGACTAAAACTTTTTTTTCTTTTACACCTCCAAACACTCGGGCAACGTTTTTTTTGTTGTTTTGATCACCCCCCCCCTCCCCAACACACACATTTACAAACACCCAGGCCACGCCGGGTACCCCCCCACTAGTCTATTATATAAATATCACCTGTTGGTTAGTGTGAATATATGTATGTACTAGCGGAGGGTACCCGGCATTGCCCGGGTGTTTGGAGGTAAATCAAAAAAGTTTTGGTAGGTGAGTATGAGGATCGAACCCGAACCCTTAAGGCGAAGTTGGAAATTAAAGTGTAAAAAAAAAAAAAAAAGAGTGTGACGTTAACCATTGGCCCACTGCGAGATACTAACGGAAACACGTTTGAATTTATTTAATTACTTAGATTTGGCAGGTGCACGTTTTAATGACTTAATGAGGTCAACTTTGACTGCGGGATAGTATTTCATTTACTGCGGAAAGCTTTTTTTATTTTTCTTTCCCCAAGATGTTGGGGGGGGGGACCAGCTCCCCTTGTCCAATTTGAATAGCAATTGTTTGATATAAGGAAAATATTTCCACACTGATCAAAGCTGATTGCTTTCGGACATTTCCGCCAATAGACGGAAAATACCGCCAGAATTAGTGTCGCTTTTATTATAGGAAAAAGACTAATCCACATGCGGCGAGCGACAAATGTTCAATATTTATCTTCCCAAAGTCGAGCAAATTAAATAGACAGGCGAGCTCCATTGTTAACTCGGAGATATTACGATTTCTATGTGATATAAAAAGTTTTAAGAAGTTGCAAGCCAACCGACCGCTTCTATGAAAAAAGCCTTTCTTGGACATACACAAAAAGCGAACATACATATACACATTTTCGCTTTTATATATATATATAGATGTATGTTTGTATGTATGTTTGTATGTCTAGCTAAAACTTTCGACACATGCGACCAACATTGACAAAATTGGTATCGTTTCAAAGCTCAGTCTCTTAGCCGACAAATAGCAAAAAATTTGGCCGAGTTCTTCCTTATGGAAAAAGAAACACTGTATGTTGAAATTACAAGTTCCTTTATCACACAACTACAACAATGATCATATATTATTATATATAATATTCGAAAACGAAGCTACATCAAAAGGAGGTTACTCATATTCTTGTCCAGGGTTGGTAGACGGGACTAAAACTAAGCTATGAACATTAGCACTTACAGGATAATTTCCCCACTACGGTGTCACACACACACCCAGAGTGCAACCACTATTTACAGAAAAATATCGGAGTCTGCGTTTTCTTTTTGAGTTTTATTCTATTTTTTCATACTTGTGTACCCGTGCACGCCCCCTCGACAGCCGCTAATGTAAGAGGACGACAACACAATCTGAAGAGAAGACAATTCCTATTTTAAATTCGACCTAATAAAAAAAAAAAAATACAAACAATAATGTATGTACCCATCATGAAACGAATGTGTCATATTCCAAAAGTCATATAAATTGATCAAGTAGTTTTTTTCATTTTAATTAAGAAAAAGGTTTACAATTTTTATGGATTAATAATTTTCGGCATCTATCGTTTAAAAATAAAGGGAGAGATAACTCAATTCAACTTATAGAGATCAAAATCAGGCACGTAATGGATACAATTTAGTCTTAAAATTGTAAAACCTTAAGTATAAAACTGTCAACCATCCAGGCGTCATTGCTTGAATCTTGTATGTATGTATGTGTAAAAAACAAATCCAATTGTCTTGTGTCCGTGTGTGTGTGTATATATATATATATATATATATATATATATATATATACTAGCTGTTCCGCCTGGCTTTGCTCGGGCCATATGTACTGTTCATTAGGTTATGTGCATATGTATATATTAAAAAGTGTGAATATGTAAAGTAATGCCTTTCTTTTCACTTTTGTAGATATATATATATATATGAGAGAGAAGACTCCTGTGCCACCACCACCACTATATACGATTCCTGTGCCACCACCGAGAATCAAAACCAAAACATTCAGCTCAGCTTGCGATTTATTTTGCCTCTCCCGTCAATGAATGGGCTATGAAAACATGTTTACTGCAAGGCTAAAAATTAAAACATGAACCAATAGCTACTACGTTATGCATTCGTAATGCCGGCGTTCGACCTTCACCTTGCAAATTTCATTTTTTGAATTTTCACACTTTTGCACCAATCTTTCCGGGCTAAAACCCAAATATAAAGTTTTGCATGATTCAAATACCTTATATATGAAGTTTCATGTCTGTAGACCAAAAACTCTAGAAGGAGTTTGGTAGGCAAAATTTGTTAAACAAAAGTATATACGTATGCATAAATATATATGGAAACAATTTTGTGTTTACTATAACCTTTTTACGCAAATATTATGTAAGTATAAATCATGTAGAATATCTGCATGAATATAATTACACGTAATAGTTACCTAAAGATGATTATCCCATTAGAAAACCGAAGCAACTAATAAGGAATTAATTAAAATGAATGTTTAAAAGAATATGCAAATTAGCTAGATCTTTTGTAGATGAATGCAATTGTACAACCCATATATAACAAAATTGTATTTTCTTTTTAAATAAGTAGAAAAGGGGGTTTTTAATATGAATATCAATACACACAAAAGAAAAACGAATTTATAGGAGTATATATATATATATATATATATATATATATATATATATATATTTGCGCAAATCATCACTCTGTAGGCAAAAGAAGGTGTTGCATAAATTAGACCTGATTTTACAAAAAAAAAAAAAATATGCCTACATTGCATCATTATTTCTTGTTTCTGCTTTTATTTGCAGGCAAGTTAACTTTTTTTTATTTTGTCCTAGGTTCTAAAATATGGACGATATATCACGGGTTATTCATTCATTTAATTCACTCCGTGTAGTTTTATAATTTTTTTTGGTTTCACCCTTCCCTTCGCCTCCATTTTCAATTATATGTAAATTGTTTTATTTTAATCGCTGCCAACATAATCTCTTGACAAGTGTCGGACGAAAGGTACCTCGAGGTTCTTTTTTTTTTAATTATTTTAGTCAAATAGTCTTTTGACTATTTTTTGTGTCTATTTTTTTTCTCTCCGCAGCAGTGTTCCTCAAAATTCTAACAATGACTCCACTTATCATTTTTGAAACATATATATATATATATATATATATATATATGTCACATTTAAATCTAGATAAGATGATTGCTTGCACGATTTTACCATAAAGAATCATTGGATTCATTATTATAACTAATTCATAAGTGTTTAAATATAATACTTATCTGATAGCAAAATGTTTTGGTTTCGATTCTAGCTGATGGCGCCAAAGTCACTTTTTTTGTTTGAAACTTTTGAAATCACTATATATTAGGTACAATATAATAATCAATAGAGAATTTGAAATCTGCATAAACTAAAACATCATATTTAAGCATATTTTAGGACAGGAATTGGTAAGTATATCGGAATCGGAAAAAATATTGGAATCGTACCATCCCTAATATGAATATATATTTAAAGTTGAGTTTTTATTCGCACTGACATTGATATTAAAAGCCTACTTCTTTCACTTAAAATTTATTAAAACAAACTTCTTAATAGAATCACTCATGGCTATGCAAGCGACTCCATGAAGGTTAACGAATTTGCATATTCTTTGATATATATATATATGTCGATCGATGCCCTGTTCAGTCTCAAAAGACAAACGATACCCCCCTCCCGTAGGGGCAGCTGCGTGTGTAATTGTGAGCAAAGGTTGCGCAGTCTCTAACCACACATCCTTTGAATCAGCACTGTTTGAGTCCAGTGGTAAGGAGAAGTCCAGGATGATTGGAAACAATGCCGAGATAAGCGGAGAGCATACACAGCACCTGGAAGTCCCAGATGGCCACCCATTTAATACTGACCAGGTTCAACATTACTATATATATATATATATATATATATTTTTAAATATAATAGGCGGAAGTCTCTCGAGAGCTCTTTCAGCTATCATCTCATCAGGAGAAAATCGATAGCGTAAAAATAATATTATGTCGAAAGTAAAGAGTTCTATGGGGAACTATTGAATGTGCTAAAAATTACGGGGACACTAAAATAAATTTATTAACGTTTAAAAAACGATTAAAATATTGGCACAACGTGAGAAAAGATTCAAAGTTCCCCAAATAGAAACAATGCGTTTGATGTTTCTTTTTGCCGGCACAAAGAAGGTTTCTGCACCGCAATAGAGACAGACTCCAAAATCTTTAAATGGTTTCTGGAGTCCGCTCTATGTAGCACCTCGAACCATTCTATTTTATATCTATCGGCACAGCACGGGTTGTCAACCAAATGCAGGCCAATAGCAGAGTCCAATGCTGCAGAAGGTGGGAGACCACCAGACCCCATCCTCCCTTGTCTGATCTTCAATGGAACATGCTGGTTTATACGAGTCAAAAGATGCAAGGATGTTCGCCCAACATAACCAGCATCGAACTGGCATTTGAATTGATATACAATATTGCTATTTTGGATGTAAGGCAAACTATCCTTGCAAAAAGAAGGAAAAGCAGGTCTCGTAGTATATACCAAACGCAAGAACACAGAATAAAAGCAGTCATAAATACTTCTGCAAATCTGTTTGGAAAGTCTGTTACTCTTTTCCCCAATCCACAGTAATTTTAAATAAACCGGGCATTTCAAAGGTCCAAACTTTTTAGGGGATTTAAAATCCGCAACCTTTTTGAAAATAGTCATCAATAAGGTCAACAGGATAACCATTATTGATGAATATTTCCCTGATCTTATCGAGTTTGGCGCCCAATCTGTTAGGTGAACAAATCATCAGGGTTCTATGTAACAAAGTATTAATTAAGCTGACCTTATGTGATTTTGGTACAAAAGAAAACCAGTTCACATATAGGCCAGTAAATATCGGCTTCCTATAAATTGTAGTGAAAAAGCCCCCCCCTTGAACGTTCAACAAGAACATTCAAGAAGGGAAGCGAATTGTCCTCACTTTCCATAGTGAACTTTAGAGCACCATGCAAAGAATTCAACCTATCAAAAAATATAGACACTTCACTTTGCGATGGAAAAACAGCAAAAGTGTCGTCAACATATCTGAAATATGCAGTGGGTTTTGTTGTAGAATTAAACAGAACGGATTCATTGTACCCGACGAAAATATCCGCTAAAGTTGGGGCCAACAGACTCCCCATCGAAACCCTGTCAACCTGACAGTACATAATATCACAAAAACTAAACTCCACAGATTTTGTGCACATTAAAATGAGTTCAATAAGAATCTCTTTAGGAAAATGTGGAGCAGTCAAGCTACCATCATAAAGCGCGTCGGTACATATACGTATAGTCTCATCCAACGATATGAGCACATAAAAAAATGTCTCTGCATTAGAATGAGCACATAAAAAAATGTCTCTGCATTAGAATCCAACCCACGTACATAATCAACGAACTGAAAAGAATCAGGGATACAGTGCGTGGTATATAACTCGCGCACAGGTTGCAGAATTTCCACAAGCCACTGAGCCAAAGAATGTTGTGCCGAACCAACCATTGATAAAATAGGTCTCAGTGGAACACCTTGCTTGTGGATTTTGGGGAGACCATACATTCTAGGATGTTGTGAACCAGAGGGTCTAATCCTGTCATAGACGTCCTTGCAAAAAACTTTCTTTTTAAATAATGCAAGTAGACGTCTTTGCATTTTTGCCTCGTTCTTGCAAGTATTATCCGTCAACTCGACAGGACCGAGTTTACGGAATTTCGAAACATCATTGAGAATAACTGCCATTTTCTCAACGTAGTCCGATTTGTCCAAAATCACCACTGCTGCACCTTTGTCTGGTTTGCACATATAAATATTGTCATTGGATTTTAACGCTTTCATAGTTTTAAATTGTTCCAGACAAAGTCGCTATGATTGACAGGTGTGTTACTGTATCGGTGAGCTAAGGCAACTAAACTAGATTTCATCCCAGAAATTCTTTCGGGGAAATAGGAACATTATGTTTCAGTTGAGAGAACAAAACTTCAAAGGCAGAAAGTGTTCGCTCTTTATTTATACTGATTGGGGGAATACAAAAATTCAATCCCTTAGAACTATTTTCAATTTCTGTAAGTTCAGTTTTCGAAAGATTGAAAATATGTTTGCTTCCATTAATGCGTTCACACCCATATCTTCTACAAACTAGAAGAGCAAGATATTTATTATTGTCTTTGGAAACACGTTGCTTAGCAAATTGATCACCGATAGATAAATATTTGCAAAAGCGGAAAAAGTCAAAAAAGGACAGGAAACCCTTAACTATGGACCAATTACTAATATACACCTCTAGCTTCTCCGTCAACTTATCAATATCGTCTCGTATAAACGCTCACTCCATGGACAAACTAGGTTTCACCAGAGATGCAGCAATGCGTTTACTGATATAAAGTGGGGCAACATCTTGTTCCAGACAAGAACGCAAAAAAACTATGGAGAGGTTGGTAGATCTAATTCTACTCCTTATTCGAATAATAGTATTACAGGTGTCAATTTGATGTTGACTGTACCTTTTCCGAAGATACTTAAATAAATGTTTAGAGGTACAGAATTTAAATAAAGTTTTAAATAGGCGGAAGTCTCTCGAGAGCTCTTTCTTTCTTTTTTATATATATATATATATATATTGAATTTATTTATACAAACATTAATGGCTACATATGTGCATACATGTTTCTGTAATCACCCGCGTTGGGGGACTACGTCTTCATTCAATATACTTGCTCTGTTTACTCATTGAGCACTCTTTGGTAGACACATGTTGTTTCATTGGATGTACTTCTAGGAAACTAAACTCTACTGGCTATATATATATATTAGCCTGGATTCAATGTTGTAATTAATCCATAAGTGTTTAAATACAGTACTTTGCTCTTATATATATATATATATATATATATATATATATATATATACACACACATATATATACATATAAAAAAAAAAACTTATCTGATAACTAAATGTTTTGGTTTCGATTCCAGCTGATGCCACCCAAGTCATATTTCTTTTTAAAACTTTTGAAATCACAACTACATATTAGGTACAATATAATAATCAATAAAGAATTGGCTCTATAATAATAAATATGAAATCTGCATAAACTAAAACATCATATTTAAGCATATTTTAGGACTGGGCAATGCTAGGCAGCGTGCTAGTTTACTCTTAAAATCGTAAAATATTTTCCATATGAAACAAAAAATATACTTGATCAATTTATGTAATTTTTGGAATATGACATTTTCGTTCTGCGACGAGTACCTAAATCATAAAGATTTTTCTGTATTTTTAATTAAAAGATAATTCTGAACAAGAATGGAGAAGATAAAGGAAAAGAAAACCACAGCACACAACATTGAGGTTGGCGATTGTTGTCAAGTAGAGGACCACGTAGTGTCATGTAGGTAACGCTTATAAAAAAGTAAAACCGACACAATGGATCCATTATTATAACCATCGATGAATAGTTGGACACATGTGAATTCTTTTGCCCAAAATTTCTGGCAGGAAGTCCTGGCCCAAACAGCCTGATGTCGTTTGGACCGTGTCAGCGAGAGTCGACTTTAGCCCAAATTGGTAGTTACTGTAGGTTTGGTCCTGATTAAAAGTCTTACAGATTTCGTGAAATAAAAGTCCTTTGTTAAACTTTTTAGCTTTCTGATCCTTTGTTTTGAAGACCGAAAACGTTTCCTGCGGGCCGAAATTACAAAATGGCTGAGCAATATTTAAGCACGAAAACCGATGGAACGTGTTGATCGGCTGCAAGCTGCAATCTTGCGGCTTTTGGTCATGAGTCATTGCTTTTAATGGAACTGCAGAAAGGTTTTTGGGTTGGCTCAGTTTCTCTGATGAGAGGCCGTCAATCATGAGGTTTCCATTAGACGGCGGCTCCTTTTTAAGGTCAGCGATTGAATCAGCCTCGCATGTCTGTTTCAAACAATTGGTTATATTTTCAATGTCTTTCGCTTTCAGGGAGCCATCAGCGCTCTTGCTCTTTGAAAGCAGACCTTTCTTTAACGATCGCCTGATAACTGTGTGCGGATAGTCGCCGTCAACCCTCAAGCGAGACAGATCAGAGATCGAAAACGAGGCAAGATCTTTCTTCAGCTGTAGATAGCTGGAACTACACGCATTGTTATCAGAACGTGAACCTCCGGATTTGCTAACTTCAGGAATGACCATTGTTTCTTTTACAAGATCATCGGAAAAAGTCAACGGAGGCAAAATTGCTGGCTTTCGGGCATTCCTTTTGTAAACGGAATAATCCATGTTTGACTCGGCGAACTTCAGCATTCTGTAAACACCGTTCGACGGAATATATTCATGCTTCTCCGCTGTGAACATGTATTTGAGATTGGTCGAAAATAAAAATTTCATTTTTTTTCGATCGTTCCGGGTGTTGACTGTAGTCGTTATGTTACGGAAGCCGCCCACAACTTTTTTATTCTTCGTCTTAACGTTCGGTTTCGGTTCGTACACGCATGTTGCTTGAATTTTATGCCATCCGCTACAGACTTCGTACGAGCTATCCTGGACGGTGCTCTTCTGGTCATAGGTTTCTTGAATGTAACTTTCCGTGTTAACGCTAAGAAGGAACGCAACAGCATTTCTCCTCGCACGATTCGGATCATGTGCAAGAGTTCCGATAGTAGCTGCTGTCCTCTTTCCATTGAACATTACACGAGAATAAAAAACGGTATGAGCATGATGTTATGTGAGCAACTCTTTTAAAAGAGAAAAACCAAACGACATCTCCGACGATGATTTCGGTTTGGAATTTTATATTTGGGGTTTTCAAATAATTCCATGAATCCAAATTGTTCGAAAGTAACCAAAAACAAGCACCAGCCGAGCCAGACCTACAAGATAAATAAAATATGTATTTTAAATACATTGTTATGACAATGCATGGCAGACGGTAAATATTTAGAAAAAAAAAAAAAAGCGTCCAAATCTCTATATATTTTTCTAAATTTTTATAGTTTATGTGTTATTTTATATCAGCAAGGAGACCCAACATTGGCTATATATATATATATATATATATATATATATATATATATATATATATATATATATACTCGGGTTTTTTTATTCAAAAGTAATGGACTAATGAATTCAACGAGGTTGTTAGATAGTGCTCAATAAAAAGAGCTGATAATACTTGTTTATTGTTATATAAACATAGTCACATCCTGCTGCTACAAATAGCCACTTGTTTCAATCAAACAACAGATATCATCAGGCAGCGACTTGACTATTCAAAAGTTCAATGAATAAGCTATTATTATTGAACTTTTGAATAGTCAAGTCGCTGCCTGATGATATCTGTTGTTTGATTGAAACAAGTGGCTATTTGTAGCAGCAGGATGTGACCATGTTTATATAACAATAAACAAGTATATATATATATATATATATATATATATATATATATATATGAACAAATGATTAAGACATCTTGAAAAAGAGTTAAAAACATATTTAATTTTAAAAAGGAAGCACAAGATAAGTGGATAGTCCTTAATATATACATATATATATATATATATATATATATATATATATATATATATATATATATATATACACGCACAGTAGGATCATTGTAGGATTTAACAACCCTGCCTACAACACTCTTGGAACATTTCACTTTCTCTGAAATCTCTCTAATTTTTGTTTTATTTTACTTCAGTTGAAGTTCTCAGAAACAAAGGGGCCCACAACCTGGGGCTTGAACTCTATATGAGATACATAGACATTCGAATGTTCCATTTAGGTTCTTTATTTCTCAAACACTGAGTTAATAAAGTTAAGAACATAATTTTCCTCTCCCCAATTAACCATTTTCATATATTGTATTATATCTTTTATTTTGATCTCTTGGTCTTACTGAATTCCAGGACAAGAATTTATCTAGTCTGGTGGAGTATCCAGTTTCGTGCTGTTACTTGAGGTAACATCACTTGGAGAAGGTTCACCATTCCTCGTAAAAGCTAATATGGGTTAGCCATAGCGAGGAGATCTTATTTGGGCAGCGAATACAAAATGTGATTTTGAATATTTGGTCAGGGTTTACTTCTTGGGAAAAAGTATCCGCATGCCAGGTTGTTCTGACAAACCCCTGTACAGAGAGACCTTAGACACTCGAGGACAGTGTCTAGTAGGCATTCAAGTTCTCCTGGTGTGCTTTTCCTTGTGTAGCTTCACAATAGCTTTTCTCACAGTGTAATCAAGTTTTTGGCAGTTAGCCATGGTGCTGGCTGATGCAATGTTTACAAATAACTAAGTAAGACTTATTCTTTAGAGAAAATCAAAATATTTGAATGTAGCATACTGTTTACATTGTTTTTCTCAATTTTGTCCCTTACTTTTGGACGTCCCTATTTTGAAAATAATTGTTATATTTCTTTTTCTATCTTTTGCAAATGATTCAAATTTTAGTATCTTATTATTATAGTTGTCAAAATTTCAGCTTTTCATAGTTGTTATTTCTAACAAATATCAAGTTTTAAAATTTGGTCCCTTAGTTTTGGACGCTGCTGCATGTTTCTAAATTTTTATAGTTTATGTGTTATTTTACACCAGCAAGGAGACTCAACATTGTCAACTAAACTCCAACCTCTGTCCCATCACCGCAGTGTTGCATCCTTGGGTCTGTTTTACAAGTATTTTAATAGAATGTGCTCTGATGAACTCGGATTGTTTCGATTATCGATACTTAATTAAGACATTTTGATACAAAATCTATCTAAGAACACTGCCAGAAACATCAAAGTACATCTGTGTGAAATTAAAAAAAAAAAAAAAAAAGCGAGGGTAAACATTACATTTGTACAAACAGCCATCTGTTTCAGTCAATGAGACCTCGTCAGGCGACCTTTAACCATTCGACGATGTCTCATTGACTGAAACAGATAGCTGTTTGTAGCGACCAAATGTAATTGCTTACCCTCAAATAAATATATATATATATAGCTTATATGTTTATATGTAATTTTCTATATTTTAACTACTTGAGGCATACTTGATTACATATAAATAAATAACAGTTTTCATTTAGAGTGCTCAATAGTGCAATACCAGAGCTATAAATGTTTTCTTTAAACCCTGACCCTAACCACTTCAACTATGCAATAAAAAAAAAAAAAACGGGAATTTAAATTAATCACTAACATGTTGAATGTATATTCCTGAGCTCCAATCTATGGCCTGACTTTCATGAAAAACACTCGTCTTTAGAATTCTCTCCGTTTCCTGTAGCCCAGACTGTACAGACTTGGCGAAATTTAAATGTAATGTGAACAAACATTGTCGAACAGAGACCAGAACTTAATATAGAAACAGATTATATAGCCCCCCCCTACACAACGAAAATACTTCTGATCTGCACAGCAAACAGCAAAATCCCACCTCTTAACTACAGAGGTCCCTAGATGCCGGCAACCTTTTTATTCTAGTAGCTTCTTTCCTTGGATCGCTTGCCGTTGGAATTCTTCCCCTGCTCCCCATTTTCTTCAACTCTACCATGTAGAAATTAAATGCAATGTAAACAGACATCTTGCTGTCCAACTCCCTACTTAGGATGTATCCTATAAATTTGGACCTAATCACAGTAGCCTTACGTCTTGGTGGCAACATGCATTGAATTAAAAGTAAACAAAAGAATTGTTTAAAAAATGAAAAAAATTTTTTTTCGATTTGGGAGTCACCATTTATCAAGGCCTGAAGGCCACTCGAGGATAAGGGTTAATGAATGTAAGGTGGTAGTGTAATGTAGTAATCGTTGTGTGAATCGGGTAGAATTTGATTATTTATTGGGACAGTTTAACAAGAACTTGTTTACATTGGATTTGAAGGCTACCATGTGTTCCACAGACGGGCAGTTCTGAGAAAGAAGCATTGTTCATGGAATCTGCATTTAGATTTAGGCACAGATAGAGAGTGGGGGAAATTGTATATAGTGGTTGTAGCTAGTTGTGTTCTTTTTTGTGAAAGTTTGGCAGGGGGGAATCATAGATTGGAGTTCAGTCGAGCACTTGCCATAAAAATAACGATAGAGTCTCTTCTGAGGAAAAGGGGTTCTGGGAAGAGAAAAGGGCATCACCTACGAGGTTTTGAAGCCAGTTTTGAACTCTATCAAGGCTGGTGTGTTTATCAATCAATCTATCTATCTATCTATCTATCTAGAAAAGTGAACGTGTCTGTGTGTGTCTGTGTACATTTCCCTATGCAACAACTGTCAATTTTTAGTCTACAGACTCGAAATTTGACATACAGGGTACTGAGATTTGGGAAAATCGATGTGATCGGTTTTTGGCCAGAAATTTGGCGATTAAGGGGTCAAACTTCAACAATTTGACCTTTGAGAACTCTACTAAACTCCGACAATTTTGGGTCTACGCACTTGAAATTTTAGGTTGAAAATTTTTAGTTACCAATATATAAATGTATGTATGTATGTCTGTTTACATGTCTGCCTTAAACTTTCAATAGAGGCGACGGATTTTACCAAGATCAGAATCGTTTTAAAGTTCGACCTTTCATACGACAAATATCGAAAAATTGGCTAAAAACATTAATATCTTACCCTTCAACTAGGCACTTTTCTACGGGGGGGGGGGGGGGAGTCACATTTTTCGCCAATATTTTTTAAAGTTATCCTTTCCTTTAGATTGTCTAGCCTTAATTTTAAAAAATGTCGCTTCCGCTTTGGCGGTGGTCGTAACAGCATAAATGTTAAGTTTTACCCCATTCTTTTCCTCCTTTGCGGTACGGGTTCGAGCCTACCTTCCTACTACCACTTTTTTTGTTTTTTGCTTAACATACACATCCAAACACCCGGGCAACGCCGGGCTGAAATGCTAGTATATTTGTAAAAGTGAACGCGTGTGTGTGTGTGTGTGTGTGTGTGTGTGTGTGTGTGTGTGTGTGTGTGTGCATTTCCCTACACAATCACTCTGTAAATTTTAAATCTCCAGACTCGAAATTTGATATACAGGGTATTGAGATTTGGGAAAATCTTTGTGATCGGTTTTCGGCAAGAAATTTGGCTGTTAAGGGGTCAAAGTTCAACGATTTGACCTTCGAGAACTCTACCAAACTCCTCCGACAATTTTGGGTTTAAAAACTTGAAATTTTAGATATAGGTTCCTTGGACATGGGTCTAACTTAATAACTAGATTTGAGCCCAAAACAATAAATGTTAAGGGGTCATAATAGGGGTCAAAGTTAAAAAAAACTTGACCGCTTCGGTCTCTACCAAATTACTCAGACAATTTCTGGTATAAACATTTGAAATTTTACATAAAGGGTATTCAGAGATAGGGCAAGCTTTTTAACCGGTTTGGGTCGAAAATTTGAGCTACCAATATATAAATGTATGTATGTATGTATGTATGTCTGCCTAATTAGATTGTTCTCATTCTGTCAGCCATGACCGGATAGAAGTCTTAAGTAGTTCACAATTGTATTTTTAGTATTGCCAATAGTGTTAGATAATAATATGGTTAAAAGTTAAATTAGTTATTATCGATCAATCGATCGATCTATCAAGTGATATTGTTAGGTTAAAAGTTAAATTAGTTATTATCGATCGATCGATCTATCTAGTGATATTGCTAGGTTAAAAGTTAAATTAGTTATTATCGATCGATCTATCAAGTGATATTGTTAGGTTAAAAGTTAAATTAGTTATTATCGATTGATAGATCGACCTATCTAGTGATATTGTTAGGTTAACAGTTAAATTAGTTATTATCTATCGATCGATCGATCTATCAAGTGATATTGTTAGGTTAGAAGTTAAATTAGTTATTATCGATCGATCGATCGATCTATCAAGTGATATTGTTAGGTTAAAAGTTAAATTAGTTATTATCGATCGATCGATCGATCTATCAAGTGATATTGTTAGGTTTAAAGTTAAATTAGTTATTATCGATTGATAGATCGACCTATCTATCTATCTAGTGATATTGTTAGGTTAAAAGTTAAATTAGTTATTATCGATTGATAGATCGACCTATCTAGTGATATTGTTAGGTTAAAAGTTAAATTAGTTATTATCTATCGATCGATCGATCTATCAAGTGATATTGTTAGGTTAAAAGTTAAATTAGTTATTATCGATCGATCGATCGATCTATCAAGTGATATTGTTAGGTTAAAAGTTAAATTAGTTATTATCGATTGATAGATCGACCTATCTAGTGATATTGTTAGGTTAAAAGTTAAATTAGTTATTATCTATCGATCGATCGATCTATCAAGTGATATTGTTAGGTTAAAAGTTAAATTAGTTATTATCGATCGATCGATCTATCAAGTGATATTGTTAGGTTAAAAGTTAAATTAGTTATTATCTATCGATCGATCGATCTATCAAGTGATATTGTTAGGTTAAAAGTTAAATTAGTTATTATCGATCGATCGATCGATCTATCAAGTGATATTGTTAGGTTAAAAGTTAAATTAGTTATTATCGATCGATAGATCGATCTATCTATCAAGTGATATTGTTAGGTTAAAAGTTAAATTAGTTATTATCGATTGATAGATCGACCTATCTATCTATCTAGTGATATTGTTAGGTTAAAAGTTAAATTAGTTATTATCGATCGATCGATCTATCTATCAAGTGATATTGCTAGGTTAAAAGTTAAATTAGTTATTATCGATCGATCTATCTATCAAGTGATATTGTTAGGTTAAAAGTTAAATTAGTTATTATCGATCGATAGATCGACCTATCTATCTAGTGATATTGTTAGGTTAAAAGTTAAATTAGTTATTATCGATCTATCAAGTGATATTGTTAGGTTAAAAGTTAAATTAGTTATTATCGATCGATCGATCTATCTATCAAGTGATATTGCTAGGTTAAAAGTTAAATTAGTTATTATCGATCGATCTATCTATCAAGTGATATTGTTAGGTTAAAAGTTAAATTAGTTATTATCGATCGATAGATCGACCTATCTATCTAGTGATATTGTTAGGTTAAAAGTTAAATTAGTTATTATCGATCTATCAAGTGATATTGTTAGGTTAAAAGTTAAATTAGTTATTATCGATCGATCGATCTATCTATCAAGTGATATTGTTAGGTTAAAAGTTAAATTAGTTATTATCGATTGATAGATCGACCTATCTATCTATCTAGTGATATTGTTAGGTTAAAAGTTAAATTAGTTATTATCGATCGATCGATCTATCTATCAAGTGATATTGCTAGGTTAAAAGTTAAATTAGTTATTATCGATCGATCTATCTATCAAGTGATATTGTTAGGTTAAAAGTTAAATTAGTTATTATCGATCGATAGATCGACCTATCTATCTAGTGATATTGTTAGGTTAAAAGTTAAATTAGTTATTATCGATCTATCAAGTGATATTGCTAGGTTAAAAGTTAAATTAGTTATTATCGATCGATAGATCGACCTATCTATCTAGTGATATTGTTAGGTTAAAAGTTAAATTAGTTATTATCAATCTATCTATCAAGTGATATTGTTAGGTACGAGCAAAATGAATGGCGATGCTCAAAATGTATAAACATTTTTACCCCTCCCTTCACTTAAAAATTCACCCCAAAAAATTAGGAAATTAACCAATTTTAATGAAATTTTCAGTCTTTATCAAATAATGATCACGTAATATAATAAACGAATTATTTCTATTTATATCTTCTTGTTTACACAAAAAATACCTTTACTAAAGTTATGGTTTTCAGTAGTAAATAAAAAAAATGCAAGAATTTATTTTAACTTTTTTTGTTATAAATAAAGCATAGTAATTTGTAACAATAAAAAAAAAAAATTTTTTTTTACAGGAGCATTACAAAAAAACCCCATAAAGTCCATATTAATGAATTCGATATAATTAATTTCTCAAACTACCGATATTACCATTGAGTTAAGCATTGTTTATTTAATATTTTCACACAAAATAATTATAATAGCAAAAATATTTCAACTTTTTTTTAAATTACAGATTTTGCATAATTTTTATATGCTAGATTTTAATAATTTCCTTGCTTGCAAGAATGTAAAACTTTCGGCGTAACATAACTTTTATATAATCTCTAACAATAATTAAAAAAAAAATTAATTTAAAAACAGGAACATAAAAAGAAAATAATTAAATTAAAAAATGATAAAAATTGATACAAACGTTCAGAATAGGAATGTATGGATGCAGGCTGGGAACAGAAAAAGAAATCTGACACCCCTACCTCCTTTTACTATCATGACTTCATTTTGAAACGGCGTTTCGATTGGCTGAAATTTTGGGCCTCCTTATAATCGTGTTTACAAACCTTTATTGGTTGTGTTTTTGGCGAACGGTAAATTACTTGCTTTTTGAGGGCTAATTAAGTTATTTTTGCACAAACAAGGTTTTGTTTTTTTTTTAAATTTTTTTATTTAATTCAATATCTTAGGACTTTACTAATTATTATTGAAATAGACCCAGGAAACTAATATTTATCTTTTAAAGGATTTTTACAATGAATTTATTTAACTTCAAAATTTAGCTGAATTGGTTAGCTCGCCGTGAAAACATTTTGCAACTCGACTCTACTGTAGCTTTCATTTCGCTCCTCCTAATAAACAGGGAGCGGGTTTTTAAAAACAAACAAACCCATTTATTCACCTCATTCAAAACTGTCCCGCACAAAATGCTTACTGCTGAATACCTATCGCCGTCACGTCAATCAAAAACGCGCACCTGTTTTTTTATTTTTTAACACTTTACTATTTTCCAACTGCGCGTCGTGAAGGCTTCGTTTTTTGTTCACGGGCACCTGTTTTTTTTTTCACATTTTCGAGTTTTTTTCACATACCCCGAAAAACACCCGGGCAACGCCGGGTACCCCTCGCTAGCATATTATAAAACGTGTCATGTATTGTATGCGAATATATTCCATAACGACGTACATGTTTCATAGTTGGGTTTATTTTTTTTTCTTTGGATATTCGTGTACATGTAAATGCGTATATGTATATATACGTTGTATCAATTAGATTATCGTCTTGTGTGTATATTTTAACATTTATGCAATAGTTCTAACAGGAAACGATTGACGTGGACGTATCGAAACAGTTGTAGACAAAAGTTCTTTTTTAACAGATGTAAATAACACAACACATACCTGAATTATTTATGAACATTTATTCTCATGATCTGGCCGGCATTTTCAGAGATTACACGTTCTTTACATCTTGGCTGTCCGAAGTGACGCTGCTTCCCACGTCATTTTCAGTTGTCCGTTCTCTCTGATGTCCAGCTAACAACTGCTTAGAATCTCCCCAGATCTACATACATCACGTGTTTCTTTACGTCACATCATTATGTGTCTCAGACCAACCTGATGTAACCCCAATCTAGTTATTTGTTTATGCAAACCCCAAAATAATATTTACATCTATTTTCACATTCCTTTTGCGATTTATATATCAATCACTTTTTCCCCAATTTAATTGTTTATTCTTCTAATCATAATGGTTGATCCAGCGACCTGCCGTCGCTGTAATCAACTAGTTGGTTGGTTGGTTGTTTTTGTTTTACGGCATATCAACCCTTTTCAGGTTATTTCATGCCGAATCCAAAGATTTTGAAGAAAAATTTTTTTATAGAATATATTTGTTGTTTTCAAGTCAGTTTCTATTCAACCCATAGTTGGGACCCTAACAGATACTATCACTCCGAGTCAGGGTGGACCTGGGAGCAATGGCAATTAAATGCTGGCTCCACACTCCCCAAAGCCCGCAAGATGGGGCCTCACCACTGGATATAGTTATATCTCATAGGGTTAGTGAATCTCTTGACAAAGGCTTCCTTTCCAGGGCAATTGCTCGACATATCAAAGGCCTTCGACAAGGTATGGCATAAAGGCCTACTTCACAAAATCTCCAGCTACGGTATAACTGGAAATATTCTCTCTATCATTAAATCACTTCTTTCTGATAGGCTCATAAGAGTAGTGGTTGATGGACAAAAATCAGAGGCCTGCAGTATTAATGCTGGAGTCCCCCAAGGGTTCATCCTGGGCTCAACTCTCTTCCTTATCTACATCAATGATCTCCCTAAACACATACTTAAATCATTCGTTGACATCTATGCTGATGACACGACCATCTACGGCAACACATCAAAGGCTGTAAATGACAAAGCTCTCTCTGATTTCTCTCTTCTCTGATCTCGAACGTGGGAAGTGGGGGAAGACGTGGCTGGTTACCTTTAATGCATCTAAAACCAAACTCCTATCTTTACATCATCAACGCTCTGATCCCGATCTGGCATCAATTGAAATGGATGGCTCTCGCCTAGGAGAAGCCCCATGTTTTGACAAGCTTCTGGGCTTGACCTTCACTCCTGATATTAAATGGAACATGTACATCAAATCTGTTGCCAAGGTCACTGGAAAGATGGTGGGATCCTTCTACCACTCAAGAAGATATCTCACTACTGATGCAATTCTCTATCTATATAAAAGCTAAGTACGTCCAAGGATGGAATCTTGCTGCCATATCTGGCCAGGAGCTGCTAAAAATAGCCTATCATGCCTTGACAGAGTACAAAATAGACTTTGTGGCTTAGTGAGGGATGCCTTTTTCTCTTCCCTGCAACCTCTCTCCCACAGAAGAGACGTTGCAAGCCTATCTTTGTTTTATCGTTATTTCCATGGCAGGTGCTCATCTGAGCTCCAATCTCTGGTCCCCCTTTGCCAATCTTTTACAAAAAACACCCGTCTAGCTGAATCCATTGTCAGAAAGTTTCCCCACTCTTTATCTATGCCTAAATCAAAACGTAGATTCCATGAACAAAGCTTCTTTCTTAGAACAGCACGCCTGTGGAACTCTGTTCCGTCTGCCTGCTTCCCTCCTGACTACAACTTGGATGTCTTCAAGTCCAACGTAAACAAATTCCTGATGAACCGCCCCCTTAAATAGACACTCTAAATATCCTCACTAACGTACTGTACTTACAATAACCCTTATCCCTGAGTGGCTTCCGGGCCTTGATAAGTGGTGACCACTTTGTAAAAAAAAAAAAAAAAAAAAAAAAAAAGTCATATCCAAGACCAAATCAACTAGTAATAATAATAATAATAATAATAATAATAATAATAATAATAATAATTTAACCCTTGGCCCTGCCTGGCACAGTTAACACAGATACTACATTATGATCACAGCCTAAAGGGTTATAACATTACACTGAAAGTTATTTATTGTTTACAGAATAGAATTGTTCGGAAATGTAAAAATGGGTTTTAACTGAAGATGTTTACAGAAATTAACTTGAGCAGTTGTGTACATGACAGAGGTCGCACATTAGGAGACGTGTGCTTTTGATGATTATGTAACGGAACTGACAGGTCAAGAGGTCAGAAGATTAGATTGAGGAGTTTTGAGTTTGCTCACGAAAGTGAGCAGACATGCTTGAAAGCCGGGAAGCAGGGCTGGAAGGAAAAAGCATGTCGACATGCAATGCAGACTCCTTGTGAATACCACTGAGACAGCTGAAATAAATTTATATTTTTAAAAATATAAAGTGTTGTTCTGTAGTTTCACAAAAGAAAAACAGGTGTCTCAATTGGTTATGGTGTTGTTTTTTTTTTTTTTTTTACACAGGCATCACCACATTATCAAGGCCAAGAGGCCACTCAAGGATAAGGGTTAAAGATTGTACATTAGAAATTGGACAATATAGTTATCATTAGTAATGAAAATTTGGAAAATTTGATAACTTATATGGAACGGCTCATCAAGAAATTATTTACGTTAGACTTGAAGACAACCATATTGTAGTCAGCCGGAAAGCAGGAAAACGGAAGACAATTCCACAGGCGTGCAGTTCTAAGAAAGAAGCTTTGTTCATGGAATCTACGTTTAGGTTTAGGCACAGATAAAGAGTGGGGGGAATTATTGATAGTGTTTACAGCTAGACGAGTGTTTCTTGTGAAAGTTTGGCGAGGGGGGACCATAGATTGAAGCTCAGTCGAACACTTTCCATGAAAATAACGATACATCAGAGACAAACTCGCAACATCTCTTCTGTGAGATAGAGGTTACAAGGAAGAGAAAAGGACATCTCCTACGAGGCTACGAAGTCTATTTTGAACTCTATCAAGGCAGGACAAGTCCTTTCTAGCAGCTCCTGCTGCATGTTTTATCACAAAGCCCAGCCTTGAAGAGAAAATCTATTCCCCCCCCCCTACATACCAATTTTTTAATTTTTACCCCTTACCATCCCTTTTCCCGGATGAAAAAAGTTTTCCACATGTCTGAATCTCCTATATACCAAATTCCAAGTCTGTAGATAAAAAATTCGTTTAGTATAATATAGGTTGAGAGTTGTCTTAAAATTCCTTTAGAAAAATGAAGTAAAGAAATTGAAAGAAACTGACATATGCGTGCGAGGATTGTTTTTTTATCTAAAGTTTGTTTCTTGTAAGTAAAAAATAAAACAAAAAAAAATACTCGAGCTGACATCGAAATCAAAATCTAAAGACAGTGAGTTTAGTACGATAACCATTACACCAGCTTGACACAATCTTTAAAAAAAAAAAGTGTTTTCAAACCTCATTAAACTGTTGACAAACAGACAAAAAATCCGATGACCCCCCCCCCCAGCCTGTACCAATTTTTCAATTTTGACCCTTAGCAGCCCTTTCTTCCAGATAAAAAAACAATAAAAAAGCTTTCCACATGTCTGAATACCCTATATACAAAATTTCAAGTCTGTAGATCAAAAATTCGTTCAGTATATAGGTTGAGAAGTGTCGTCACACACACACACACACACACACACACACACACACACACACACACATTCTCACTTTTATACATGTGTAGATTTGGGCCCGTAAAACAAATTCGATTTGGTTTTTAGCTAGTAAAAATGAGGAGTCAAAATTGAACAATTGCATAAGACAATTAAACATGTTATTTCTACGCATGTGAAAATATACATTAATATGCTAAAGTTGGCTCATTTTTAACTATTTCGGTGTTTTCTATACTATAATAATGAAGTTCAAAATTTTTTATATTGGATTTCAAGGCAAACCAATGCACTCCACTTAATTGTCAAGTTAAAGTAATGAATATATCCAAAACTTAGCGGTACTGGATATGACCTTAAACTATATCTGATGGCGTGGCCTCAGCTTGTGGGCTTTGGGAAGTGTAGAGCCGCCCCTTAATTGCTGTTGCTTCTAGGTCCACTCTGACCCGGAGTGGTAGTACCTGTTAGCGTCCCAACTATGGGTTAAATAGAAACCGACTTGAAAAAAAAAAAAACCCAAAAAACATAAAAGAAAACAAATATATTCTATTAAAAAAATTTTCTTCAAAATCACTGGATTCGGCATTAAATAACCTGAAACGGGTTGATAGGCGGTAAAAATAAAATATTTGGCTAACAAACACTGGAGAGTTCCAAAGGGAGGTAATTAACGTGTAACTATTGCCATTTTTTTAAATTTTTTAAATAAATTGTGCGTTTTGTCGTTTTTAGTATAACTGAGTTACTTCCCCTCCCAATATGGCAAGTTTTATGATAATGACCGAAAATTTGAAATGTTCAAATAATGTGGTAATATTTAAGTACTCTGGACATTCCAATTAGTAGATACCATTGTTTGTTTTGTTTTTTTGTTTAAATAAGTGATGCTAAAATTAATTGGAAACTCAGAAAGCATAAAAAAACTGTGACAGGATAGGAATTCCAGCGAGATGACGATTTTTTTTTTTTTTTACAAGGAGGTCACCACTTATCAAGGCCCAGAAGCCACTCAAGGATAAGGGTTATTGCAGTATGTTGTACGTTAGTGTTGAGATTTCATAAAGTGTCTACTTAAGAGGGGGGGGCGGTTCATCAGGAATTTGTTTACGTTGGATTTGAAGACAAAAACCTAACAGCCAACCATGGTTCTCTCCAGAATGTGCTGCTGCCATTGCGCACAGAAATCACTTTTTCCACTGCTTCAAACGTAATAGATGTATGGAAACTAAAGCCGTTTTCAGGATTGCCAGCAACCATTGTAAGAAAGTAATAAGGAACGCAAGAGAGTTGTATGCTCAATCTGTTAAGTCCAAAGTAGCTGAGCAGCGGCTTGGTTCCCACCAGTTTTGGCAAATAGCAAACAGAATCCTGAACAGAAGCGTGTGCTCCATCCCAACTATTATCAATGGATCTGAGGTAATCTCGTCAGCATCAGACAAAGCCAAACTCTTTGTCAAGAACTTTGCAGCTAATTCTACCCTTTGCGACCAAGACCGCCAACCCCCAATATTTCCTCTTGTATCAGAAAACACGCTATGTGATATACGTATATCTGTACGTGATGTTGCCAAACTAATCAAAAACCTTGATTCCAGTAAAGCAACTGGCCCTGATGGTATTCCAATTATAGTACTCAAAAAACTTCAACCTGAACTAGCGCCCATACTTACAAAACTGTTTAAACGTTGTCTTAAGGAGAATAGTTTCCCATCTCCCTGGAAAATCTCATCAGTATGCCCTGTATTTAAGAATTCAGGTGATCGCTCATCCCCCTCTCAGTACAGGCCAATAAGTCTCCTGTGCGTCATGAGTAAGTTGCTAGAATCTGTATTAAATACAGAAGTAATCAAACATCTCAACAAAAATAACCTTCTTAGTGACACTCAATATGGTTTCCGTTCTGCTAGATCTACAGCAGATGTCCTTACAGTTATATCGCATAGGATTAGCAAATCTCTCGACGGTGGCAATCTTTCTAGGGCAATTGCTCTTGACATATCTAAAGCCTTTGATAGGGTATGGCATAAAGGTTTACTTCATAAGATCGCTAGCTATGGTATAGCTGGAAAAGTCTTCTCAATTATTAAATCATTTCTTTCTGATAGATTCATAAGAGTAGTAGTTGAGGGGCAAAAATCAGAAGCTCACAATATTAATGCCGGTGTCCCTCAGGGATCCATCCTGGGCCCAACTCTTTTCCTGATCTACATTAATGATCTTCCAAATCATATCCTTACATCATTTGTAGACATTTATGCTGACGACACTACCATTTATGGTACCACATCTAAGACAGTAAACGAGCAAGTTCTCTCCAATTCTCTCTCCTCTGATCTTGAGCACGTAGTACAATGGGGAAAGGAGTGGCTGGTTACTTTTAATGCATCTAAGACCAAGCTTCTCTCTTTACATCATCAACATTCTAATCCACATTTGTCATCAATTGAAATGAATGGCTCTCGTCTTCAGGAGGCCTCAAGTTTTGACAAGCTTCTGGGCTTGACCATTACTCCTGATCTTAAATGGAACACGTATATCAAATCTGTTGCCAAGGCCGCTGGAAAAATGGTGGGATCTTTCTATCGATCCAGTAGATATCTCACTGCTGATGCTATTCTCTATCTATATAAGAGCCAGGTACGTCCAAGGATGGAATACTGTTGCCACATCTGGGCAGGAGCTGCTAGAAAGAACTTGTCCTGCCTTGATAGAGTTCAAAATAGACTTCGTAGCCTCGTAGGAGATGTCCTTTTCTCCTCCTTGCAACCTCTATCTCACAGAAGAGATGTTGCGAGTTTGTCTCTGATGTATCGTTATTTTCATGGAAAGTGTTCAACTGAGCTTCAATCTATGGTCCCCCCTCGCCAAACTTTCACAAGAAACACTCGTCTAGCTGTAAACACTATCAATAATTTCCCCCACTCTTTATCTGTGCCTAAACCTAAACGTAGATTCCATGAACAAAGCTTCTTTCTTAGAACTGCACGCCTGTGGAATTGTCTTCCGTTTTCCTGCTTTCCGGCTGACTACAATATGGTTTTGTTCAAGTCTAAAGTAAATAAGTTCTTGATGAGCCGTTCCATATAAGTTATTAAATTTACCAAATTTTCATTACTAATGATTACTATATTGACCAACTTCTACTGTACACTCTTTAACCCTTATCCTTGAGTGGCCTCTGGGCCTTGATAATGTGGTGATGCCTTTGTAAAAAAAAAAAAAAAAAAAAAAAAAAAAGACATCCAAGTTGTAGTCAGGTAAGAAACAGGCAGATGGAACAGAGTTCCACTGGCGTGCTGTTCTAAGAAAGAAGCTGTGTTCATGGAATCTACGTTTTGATTCAGGCACAGATAGAGAGTGGGGAAAATTTTTGACAGTGGCTTCAGCTAGACGGGTGTTTTTCGTAAAAGATTGGCGAGGGGGGACCAGAGATTGGAGCTCAGACGAGCACTTGCCATGGAAGTAACGGTAAAACAAAGACAGGCTCGCAACGTCTCTTCTGTGGGAGAGAGGTTGCAGGGAAGAGAAAAGGGCATCCCCCACTAAGCCACGAAGTCTATTTTGTACTCTGTCAAGGCATGATAGGCTATTTTTAGCAGCTCCTGCCCAGATATGGCAGCAATATTCCATCCTTGGACGTACTTAGCTTTTATATAGATAGAGAATTGCATCAGTAGTGAGATATCTTCTGGAGCGGTAGAAGGAATCCACCATCTTTCCAGCAACCCTGGCAACAGATTTTATGTACGTGTTCCATTTCATATCAGGAGTAAAGGTCAAGCCCAGAAGCTTGTCAGAACATTGAGCTTCTCCTAGGCGAGAGCCATCCATTACAATTGATGCCAGATCGGGATCAGAGCGTTGATGGTGTAAAGATAGGCGCTTGGTTTTAGATGCATCAAAGGTAACCAGCCACGTCTTCCCCCACTGAACTACACGCTCGAGATCAGAGGAGAGAGAATCAGAGAGAACTTTGTCATTTACAGCCTTTGATGTGTTGCCGTAGATGGTCGTGTCATCAGCATAGATGTCAACGAATGATTCAAGTATGTGTTTAGGGAGATCATTGATGTAAATCAGGAAGAGAGTTGGGCCCAGGATGGACCCCTGAGGGACTCCAGCATTAATACTGCAGGCCTCTGATTTTTGTCCATCGACCACTACTCTTATGAGCCCATTAGAGAGAAATGATTTAATGATTGAAAAAACATTTCCAATTATACCGTAACTGGAAATCTTGTGAAGTAGGCCTTTATGCCATACCTTGTCGAAGGCCTTTGATATGTCAAGTGCAATTGCCATAGAAAGGTAGCCTTTGTCGAGAGATTCGCTAATCCTATGAAATATAACCATTAGCACATCTGCAGTAGATCTTGCAGAACGGAAACCATATTGCATGTCACTAAGGAGGTTATTTCTGCTGAGGTGGTTGACTATTTCTCTATTTAGTATGGATTTCAGCAACTTACTCCTGACACACAGGAGACTTATTGGTCTATACTGAGAGGGAGATGACTTATTACCTGAATTCTTAAATACAGGGCATACTAATGAGGTTTTCCAAGGTGTTGGAAAGCACTTCTCCTTAAGGCAACGCTTAAACAGTTTTGTAAGTATGGGAGAAAGTTCAGGTTGAAGCTTTTTTAACACTATAATTGGGATGCCGTCAGGGCCAGTTGCTTTACTGGAATCAAGGTTCTTGATTAGCTTGGCGACCTCATGCACAGATATTTGTATATTACCTAGTGTGTTTTGTGTTATAGGAGGAAATATGGGGAGTTGATGGCCTTCGTGGATCGGATCATGTATTCAATGACTAAATTATTCAGGAAAAAACCTTGTTGACCCAATTGACACACACGCAAACCAAAGAAGGTTTATGGTTCCTGGAACCATAATGGAACTAATTATTGGTTCCATTGTAAAAAAAAAAAAAAAAAAAAAAAAAATGGGGGGGGGGGGATCAATGTGCACTTGCACTGATTGCCCAACCGAAGACCTATCCTTAGAATGTTGACTTTTAACGAGATATAGGGGTAATTTGACCTCCTACGAACGAATATTGCGTTTAAATTTATCGTCGCCAAGTAGTTTTTTTTTTTTTTTTTTTTAATTATTATTAATAACGCATTCCGTGTGCAATGTTATTTTCTAGTATTTTGAATTGTCCGCCATGTTCGTTAATGTACGGAAGTTGCTGATGGAGCATGCGCAGAAACGCTGTTTGAGTTTTGCAACAGACGACAAGTGCACTGCCACTGTACACCTGTAATTGAAGGCCTCTCTCAAAAAAGAATTAAACCAGCTTGCTCTTATTTTATTTATTTATTTGGTGCTAGTACACTTACCGATCCGCGCTATTTTTTAAATCGTATTTCCAAGTTTAATTAAAGTTTTATTATATGTTTTTTTTTAATTCAATTGTAAAGTTAAAGTATAGAATAGTTACAAAACACCCTCCCCATGTTAAGAACGGCTTTTTAAATAATAACATTATTATTTCAGCACGGATCAATAAGTGCACTAGTACCATTTATTTATTTGAAATAAAGAAAACTTACCTGCAAAGAGTTGCTTTTTAGAGGTAAACCCAAACTTCCCCATGTTAAGAACGGCTTTCGGAATAGACATCCCCAACCTCCCTATGTTAAGAACGGCTTTCGGAATAGACATCCCCACCCTATTCATGTTAAGAACGGCTTTCGGAATAGACACCCTCAACCTCTCCATGTTAAGAACAGCTTTCTGAATAAACAATCCCAATCTCCCCATGTTAAGAACGGTTTTCGGAATAGACACTCCCAATCTACCCATGTAGTTGAATGTTATTCTTTCTATTACTTTCGATTTTAGGGGACGCATGCACAATTTAAAAGAAAAAGAATGGATAAAATGGAACGGAATTTAAATGTCCGTTCCATTTTTAAAACAACCGTAAAACAGCGTTCTCCACAAGTTTTAACAGAAGAAAAAAAAATTCATTAAAAGAATAAATAAATGAATAAAAAATAAAAAAAATAAAAAAATATTACAGCCATGAATACGTAATCTTAAATATTTGTGTCGGAATTATGTCCCTTGCGTATAGACTCCTACTGTCTACTTTATAACGTCTAAGAAAGCTGCAATTTTACCCAATTTTACGTAAAAATTACTCTTAACTTATAACTTTCTACTAGATTTTTCGTGATTGTTTGATATATTACTATTTTCGACATGACAAGTAAGTACGTAACATTGTTTTTTTTCCTAAAACAACACATTAAAAAAAAAAAAATCGATCTGTCGACTCTACCTTAACAAGCAGTCAAGCAAAGCACCAACCTAACGGCGATTAGGAGAACTTGGTTCATTTCATCTGATTAAGGGATCGAGGGTATTTTGCTAATCATTCTCCAATCTTGCCCAAAGCCACCCTCTCCTCATATTAAGAATGGGTTTCTAAATAATAATGTTATTATTTTAACACGGTCGATCCGCATTATGAGTAACTTTTTCATTTATCTATGAAAATCGCCCCAGACAAGGCATGAAGCCACGTGATGTAAGGAGCTAAAAATAAAATAAAATAAAATGTGCTTATGCACTTATGTTACAGTGCTATTTAAAAAAAAAAAAATATTTTCAAGTTTTTTTATTTATTTATTTATTTTTTTTAATTACATTTTCACCCCAAACAAGGCACATTGCCACTTTGATGTAGGAGGCTACTATCAGGGACATAAGCTACAGGGGTACTATGTGGGGAGTTTGGCAGCAAGATGTCGGTTCACGTTACACTTGAACTTCTGCATGTCAGTATAGTTGGGGAAGCAGGAACCCGGAAGGGAATTCCAAAGTATAGCGGTTCTGGGGAGAAACTACTGGAGTAGAAGGCTCTCTCTTACATCTAGGGATCTCAACTGTGAAGGGGTGGGATTTAGCTGCTTGTCAAGTTTGCCGAGGGTGTTTACGTCGTGGGAGCACACGTGCTTGCAGTTCGTCAGAGCATTCACCATTAAAGTACTTGTAGAACAGGCAGAGAGATGCAACATTTCCTCGATGGGATAGAGGCTGAAGCAGATAACAGTTCAGGAGTCCTATCCTATGAACTTCAGGACCTATCAGGTTGGTGACTCTCTTTTGAACCTTGTTTAGGAGCGAGAGACTAGTAGCTGATGCAGTGCACTACTGCACTGTGTGTCAGAAATTTCGTGAAAATAGTGAATAATTCCATCCCATCTTTCCAAGCTTATAACTCCCCGAAAAATGTAATTCAAGCCCTAATTTCTTTTTCAATTAAAGGAGCAAGGACCAAGGTTCAAGGTTCCATTAAAAAAAAAAAAAAAGAAAAAACAAATAACGTGATTAAAAAAAAGATTTTAAACTTCAAACTTTACAGGTAACATTCTAAAAAACACTACACTTTTTTTTTTTTTTTTTTAAATTTGAATATATTATTTATTGACTTTTTCTCTTCAAATTTACTTTTCGGTGAGTAAATTAATTATTTACTTTTTAATAGACACTTGAAAATGGGGGGGGGCGTGAATTAAAAAAAAACGTTTGTCTAAAATATTATATTCGGTTTATTGGAAAGAACAAAATTTCACATTGACCCTGAAAATATCGTAAAAATTGAATCAATAGAAAAATTTTGATAGATTTTTAAAGTTTAAAAATTGAAAAATATTGAGTTCGGAAAATTCATTACTGTTTAAAAAAGAAAAAAAAATTTCTATTACTTTTAAAACAACTTTAATAGCTTATTTTGGAAGTATAATCCATAAAGAAAATAAATAACCCACTTTTAACAGAGAAACTACAAGATTTTTATATTTTATTCGCAGTTTCGTGTTAGGGGTGTCAAAAATTCCTACAAAAATTCTGATACACCTAGTGGACTAGCCCAAATATGACAACAATACTCCATACATGGGCGAATGGTGGCCTTATAGAGGTATAGGATACTTTCGAGCGTTAGCTTTCTAGCACGGTAGAGAGAACCTACCTTTTCCGCAGCGGTCCTGGCAATGCTCTCAATGTAATGTTTCCAACTCATGTTTCCTGTGAACGTTAGGCCGAGGAGTTTAAAAGATGTACTTTCAGATAAAGTTAAAATCAAGTTTTACGGTATCTTTATTATCATAATTGTTTAAATTGGTAGGTGAAAGCACAGACATTACAAAACACCCTCACCTCCCATGTTAAGAATGGCTTTCTAAATAATGACGTTATTGTTTCAACACGGTAACATAAGTGCGTAATTACAAAGAAAAAAAGAAAGAAAAAAGCCTTAGCGTAGTATAAACACCCCCAACCATCCCATGTTAAGAACGGCTTTCGAGGTTGGGGATGTTTATTCCCAAAGCCGTTCTTAACATGGGGTGGTTGTTTATGTTGGGGTGTTTATAATACGCTGGGGCTGGGGCATGTCGTAAAAATTTACCAAAAAGATAAATAAATAAAAATACTACTCCAAATGTCAAAACTTGTCAACGAACAAGTGTTAGATGGGATAGAGATTCTGACCCAGAAAGCAGCGGTTCTTCCCCCTTTGTCAGAGGCATCGGTCATGAAATGCGAGGACTAAAGGACAAAATAAGGGAAGAAGCAAAAATTACACGACTGCCGAAAGTAAACCCAAGATTCATAATAAATAATATAATTGGGTTTGTATTACTATACACAGATTCGAAAAAGTTGTCAAAAAACAAATAACAAATAAATGTTATCAAAGATAAGATAAGTTACTTTTCTACCTAACTGGGTATGTTTTTAGTGTTTTTATTTAATGTAACATGTTTATTCAGCCCGATTCTCTCTTTGACACGGTAAGTTTGGGAAAAGGGGTTATAAATAAAAAGCTAGACAAAATAATGTTAGAACCTCACCGAATATATGTCAACCTATGTCACGGTAACATATATTGAGCGAGTTTTTAACAGTGTTTTGTCTAGTTTTTTATTTTTAACTCCTTTTCTCAAACTTACCGTGTCAAAGAGAGAGTCGGGCGCCATTCTAAATTTTCCAATACATCGGTAAACATTGTATGTTTTTCGAGCTGAATAAACATGTTACATTAAATAAAAACACTAAAAACATATCCAGTTAGGTAGAAAAGTAACTTATCTTGTCTTTGATAACATTAATTTGTTATATATTTGTTTGTTTTTTTGACAACTTTTTCGAATCTACGTGTATAAGTAATACAAACCCAAATAATTCATTACTTACTTGTTTCCGTTTTGGGGGAGTTGAGCCACGAAAAGAGAAACTTTTTTTTTTTTTTTTTTTTTTATCAATGAATGAGGGTTCCGTCGTGTCTGCTTGCCACGAAAGCGAAAATGAACAAAACCTCTCTCAAAAAAAAAAAAAAAAAGAAAGAAATGACACAATTTCCAAAAGGTGAATGGTTTTCAATTCACACAATTAAAATGCTGATATTATATCATTTGTTACGTCATAAATTAAAACAATTTCTTTTCTAATAATTAAAAGTGCTTTGTCAAACGACTTTTTCTAAAAAATACAAATTCCCCCATGAAGACACGTTGAGTCTCACGGGCTGAAATGCGATACGATCCAGTTGTCATGGCAACCAACAAAGATGTATTTATTTTAAGCAGCATTATTTTTAAACTCGTGCACCTAACATATTAAAAAAAAATAATTATATCTTTTTTATAAAGTAATTAAAAAATAATTTACTTAACAAAAAAAAGTTCAATATTTCCAAAATAAAAAAAAAATAAACAGCTCTCTCTCTCTCTCTCTCTCTCTCTCTCTCTCTCTCTGTCTCCCCGTCTCTCTCTCATACTCTTCACCCTTTCGCTATTTTTGTCGATTTATTTCTTTTAAAAAATTTAAAAAATATAAGATTTATAGCAAATAAATCTTATTTTTATTCAATTCACATAGTTTTATTTTGTACGTTTAATTTTTATTTGTGCAATAAATATCTCAAAGATGCTGTGACGTCACCAATCTATGTAATGACGTCACCAATCTATGTGAGCGATCATTTCACGACCACCGTAAAGCAGGCCTCGTTTATTTGCTGACGTCAGAGCTATTGGTGGACATATGAGGGTGGTAATTTCTCTCTTAAATTATTTAATCTTTGATCTTTTTTTTTTACATAGGCATAACCACTTATCAAGGCCCAGAGACCACTCGAGGATAAGGATTAAGAGTGTACAGTAGTCAATTGAACAATATAGTAATTGTTAGTAATGGAAATTCGGTAAATTTGTTAACTTAAGTGGAATGGTTAACCAAGAACTTGTTTATGTTGGACTTGAAGACAACCATATTGTAGTCAGCTGGAAAGCAGAAAACGGAAGACAATTCCACAGGCGTGCAGTTCTAAGAAAGAAGCTTTGTTCATGAAATCTACGTTTAGGTTTAGGCACAGATAAAGAGTGGGGGTAATTATTGATAGTGTTTTCAGCTACACGAGTGTTTCTTGTGAAAGTTTGGCGAGGAGGGAACCAGAGATTGGAGCTCAGTCAAGCACTTACCACATGGTTTTGTGGATCTTTTAATGATAACAAGAAACCTTTTCAACCAATCAATTTTTTTGTTTTTTGAATTTCGTTATTATAGCGTAGTTGCACCAAAAATGCTTTCACAATTAAAATAATAAACAAATTTTAGTTTTTAAAATCCATGAGACAATGTAATGTTTATTTACTTTCAATTTCTTTCTTAGAACTGCACGCCTGTGGAACTCTGTTCCGTCTGCCTGCTTCCCACCTGACTACAACTTGGATGTCTCCAAGTCCAACGTTAACAAATTCCTAATGAACTGCCCCCTTAAGTAAACACTTCATCAAGTCTCCACATTAACGCACTGTACTTGCAATAACCCTTATCCCTGAGTGGCTTCTGGGCCTTGATAAGTGGTGATCACTGTGTAGTGAAAAAAAAAAAAAAAAGAAATCTAATAATAATCCCACTTTGTCAACTTAGTTCCAACCTCTGTCCTATTGCCTGTTTTACAAATATTTTAATGTAATGTGCTCTGATGAATTCATTGCTCTTGTACCTCCCCTCGACGTGCATATCCCATACAAACCTACTTATCAGCAAAATCACACCCCTTCACTGTTGAGGTCCCTAAATACCAGAAAGCATTCTACTCGAATAGTTGCTCCCCATGACTGTACTGGTGTGCAGAAGTTTAAATGTAACGTAAACCAACATCTTGTTAATCTTTCCTAGGCATGGTCCCAAATTATAGCCCCTTATGTCCAAAATGCAATAAGTGAGTAAAAAAAAAAAAAAATTTTTTAAATGCTGAAACCAGACAACATTTTTATTTCAAATTGATATTGAATGAAGTTAAGTTCATTATAAATTGTGTTTTTTTATTTTGATTTCTCTAAATGGATTTTTAAAAAAGTTTTCTAATGCTTTTTAAAAGAGCTCTCGTTCATTAGCGACAGTCTGTTTGGCAGATCTTGCTTACTTACCATGTGCATGCCGTCACTTGCCACTGAACAGGCCTGCTTTACGGTGATAATGGTCATACTCGTCAGGTAAGGGGAAATAACTCTCACTTTTTCTTTTAATAAATGAGTTCTGCTTTTTTTTTTTTAATAAAATTATATTGGCACTTTTAAGATATTATTTTAAATTTGAGAGAGAGATCTATCTTAAAACTTTTTCAAAATAGTTGTTAGGGACTCAAACTAGTGTAATACTTAGTTTATTTATTTATTTATTTATTTATTAAGGAGAGAAGAAAAATCTTAGTGAATGCATTTTCAGCAGCCAAGAAACTAGTGATGGGACAATTCCAATATATTTTCCGATTCCGATACAATTACTGATTCCGTACTAAATTCCCGATTCTAATACAATTACCGATTCCGATTCCAATTCTTTATAAATCTCTTAATATTTAACTATAAAATTATTATGTCCTGATTACCATAAAAACACATCTTAGATGTCCATAGATTTTCTCAAACGTAAAAACTTGTGAGGGGTGCGATGTACAGAGTTTAGTTTTACTGGGAATTTAAATCAATAAATATTGATTATTTTATTCTTACTACTAGAAATGGAAGATTTTTCTTAAACCAAAATCAAATAAAAAAAGATAATTAAAGGAATCGTTTTTGGCATCGGAAAATTTTTCTGATTCCGATACCAATTCCGCTACCTGCAAAAGTTCCTGTTTTCCAATTCCCGATTCCAATTCCGATTAATTGTTCCATCACTACTAGAAACTCTCGCTTCCCCGATTTTGTCCCTCAGTCCTCAAACGAATGTGAAATATTTCTGACAAAGGGGAAAGAAAACGCTGTATACTTGGTCAGCAGTTTTGTGTGAACATCAGCTAGAGATTACTAAATTATGTTTTCCTGGGCTGACGTTATCCGCCTGATAGTCAGGGACCCAAACCTTGGTGTAGCTCTTGAAAGAGTGTCCTATCAGTAAGTGCAAAATACCAATGCTGCTGCATTGCCATTTGGTAAATCGAGTCTGAATCATGCAGTAGCTTCTGATGGGGCCTGTTGCAGACCAGGATATAAATACCTAAACTCGCTACAAGAAAAAATGATGAAACGAATTGAATGAAGGAAACAAAGAACTCAAATGCTGGAATAAAATAAACATGTCGTTTATTTTCTGTTGAGAAATGAAAGTCTTGGGTGTACACGTGTTCATTCGGCCGTTGGCAACTACGCGCGTGGAAGGAAAGGGGAATGCGATAGAGAAACGCAAAGTGGCAAGCTGGCCTGTAGAAAGAGAGGGTTAAGCTCAGTAGAGCATCGCGTACATGTCTGTTTTGATGGACCAAAGCCGAAGGGGAGATAGAGTGAGAAAGTCAATCCAGTTCATGGAGAGAGAAAGCGTATAAAGTGTGCGTGCGCTTATCCCACATTACAGTAGCAGGGAAAGTGACGTTAGGGCGGTCGGTTGGTTTGTCGACTCAACAGGTTGAACGCTGGTCTGGAAGAAAAAGGGAAGTTGACAGGTTTTGTTGACTTTTATACTGGAGTTAGTGTTCTGGGTGCGCATGTCTGGTTTTTACTTAAAAGGAAGTGACTTCACAGCTCGGGTGTATGTGTATGTGCATGAATGTGAGTGTGTGTATGAGGATGTGTATATGCGTGCATGTGTGTGTGTGTGCGTATGTGCGTGCGTACATGTGGGTGTGTATATGTGAGGGAAAACATGTTCGAACAGGCCTCTCGATTCCATATTAGTGGGATCTGTAACGGATTTTCCTTTTCAATGTTTTACAAATTCTTTCACCCCAATCCTCTCTCTCTCTCTTGTTTTCCCTCTGCCCTGCTTGTAGTAACTCTGTTGATGTTGACTTCCTCCACAAATTCCGCAACGTGACTATGGAAAATTCCAACAAACAAATCAAGAGAAAACCCAGAACCACAACTTCGAATGTAGACCCCCTCCCCATTACAAGATCTCCTTCTCTAACATCAGAGGTCTACGTTCCAACCTTCCAAAGGTTGAAATCCAATTCTGGGAGACCTGACCTGTTGTTCTTGTCTGAAACTGGTAATAATTCAACTGTTTCCTTAACTGATTTTTTCCATCAAAAACTATTCTAACTTTATACCCTAACCCAACCATTAAGATTGCCATGGTCATTGAATATGTGCTTACATCAAGAATACCTTCCCCCCGCCTTTTATTTTTTTACATAGGAGTCACCACTTAACAAGGCCCAGAGGCCACTCGAGGATTAGAGTTAAAGAGTGTACAGTAGTCAATGGGACAATGACGTAGTAATCGTTAGTAGTGGAAATTTGGTAAATTGGATTACTTAAGGGGAACGGCTCATCAAGAACTTGTTTACGTTGGACTTGAAGACGACCATATTGTAGTCAACTGGAAAGAAGGCAAACGGTTTGAGAATTCCACGGGTGTGCACTCTTAAGAAAGAAAGTTTGTTCAATGGGACAATGACGTAGTAATCGTTAGTAGTGGAAATTTGGTAAATTGGATTACTTAAGGGGAACGGCTCATCAAGAACTTGTTTACATTGGACTTGAAGACGACCATATTGTAGTCAACTGGAAAGAAGGCAAACGGTTTGAGAATTCCACGCGTGTGCACTCTTAAGAAAGAAAGTTTGTTCATGGAATCATGTTTAGGTTTAGGCACAGATAAATAATGGGGGGAAATTATTGATAGTGTTTTCAGCTAGACGAATGTTTCTTGTAAAAGTTCTGTGAGAAAGAGTTTGCAGGGGAGAGAAAAGGCCATCCCTTACTATGAAAATCATCATATCTTGTCGCTCCATCTCTTCAACCAACGGCGTGTGGTTTCATTACCAACACTGAGGTCTTCGTCCGTGCAGTTGGGCCCCAGTGGGCAAGATGTTAAAATGTGCTCGATGATCTGAACTTGGGCACCACAGGGGCATTCAGCAGTTGTAGAGTAACCCGCCCACCGCCCACATGAAGAGGCTGTCGCCAGTTTTTGCAATTTTTGCCCTTGCTCTATTCAGAGTGACCCACTCCGAACGGGACAAGTGTGTGCCAGGTGGTAAGGTTTCACTGGGCTCTGGCAGTGCTATATTTGTAGACTGAGGGTCTACCTCTCCCCACATCTGCTGCCGGTAAGAGGATGTAGGAGTGTCCGGTAGTTCCTCTACTGTGGCAAAGCTTCGCCGGGACACAAATCGTCTAGCCACCTCCGAGTAGCCATAGAGAGGGTGTTTGGGGTCTTTGAGTTGTTTAGTACGCTCAACTCTCGCAATTATATCCCGGCGGACTTTAGGTGGTGGTATGTCACTTAATCGGTATAGGGCTGGTAGAGGTGTGCTTTTTAAGTTTTCGGTTATGCTCCAGCAAGCTTTGTAGAGATCTGCGTCAATGCGGTGAGCATGGGTTGGGCGAGACCATACTGCAGCGCCATATTCCGCCGTAGAATAACATAGGGCTAATGATGTTGTCCTTAGCGTGTGTGGGTCTGCTCCCCAACTCGAGTTAGCCAGTATGTTGACTAAGTTAATTCGAGGCACAATCTTCTTTCGGAGCTTGTCTATGTGTGTCTTGAAGGAGAGGGTTCGGTCCAGTGTGATGCCAAGGTAGACTGGATATGGTTCATTTACTAGCTCCTTACCTTCCCATTGGATCTTCAGCTTCCTGTTGGCTATGTGGTTGTTGAGGTGGAAACTACAAACTTTTGTTTTCCCAGGATTGGGATTGAGGAACCATTTCTTATAGTAGGAGGCTAAGGTTTTTAAGGCACTGGAGATTCTTTTCTCAATTGCTTCAAAGCTCTTGTCTTGTGTTGCAAGACACGTGTCATCCGCATAGATGAATCTATGGATGTCTGTAAATTCTGGTAGGTCATTTGTATAGATGTTAAACAAAGTCGGCGCCAAGACAGAACCCTGGGGCAGACCATTCTTCTGTGACCTCCACCGACTCTGCCTACCATCCATTTCGACAAAGAATCTTCGATTCCGGAGAAGAGATTCTATAATGGAAACCATTTTTCTGTTCTTCAAGGTCTGGCCAACTTTCAGCAGAAGTGCTCGGTGGTTGATGGTGTCATAGGCTGCCGTGAGGTCGATAAATACAGCCCCTGTGATTTTTTTTCTTTCATACTCATCCTCTATGTACTGAGTCAAGTTCAGAACCTGACCAACACATGAACACCCCTCCCTGAACCCAAACTGGTCGTCCGTAAGCTGGTCTTCAACTATTGGTGATATCCTGGCCAGAATGAGGCGTTCATACAACTTGTACAACACACACAACAAGGATATAGGGCGATAGCTAGATGGTAGTTGGGGATCTTTCCCTGGTTTAAGAAAAGCTATAACTTTTGCCCATCGCCAGATCTTAGGAATGTTGTATCCAGCAGCACAGGAGTTGAACAGTGATAGGATCCATTCACGAGATCTTGGCCCAAAATTCTGGATCATCTCTGTCGAGATACCATCGAGTCCTGATGCCTTTCTAGACTTGAGATGTTTAATTCCAGTCTTTAATTCCTCCTCAGTAAATGGGGGGAACATGTCATCAGACTCTTTGTGGACTTTGCCCATCTTCTCTTTCATCTGTTTAACGTAACCTCGTTCTCTGTGCAGTGGTTTCCCATTTATAAGTAGTTGGTGAGCAACTTGGTTTGGTGAGACTGCTGCTGCTGCTGTAGCGTCCGGGTTTTTATCGCTGTTTAGTTTCTTTATTGCTTTCCATGCATTTTTGCTATTGTGGGTCATGTTCAGATCTGCAACGGTCTCCATCCATCGCTCCTTACGGGCTGCAGATAGAGAGGCCAACAGTTTGTTGCCCAGCTCAGTGGTAAGTTCTTCGAATGGGTCTCTGTTATATTCTTGTACATAATTTTCATAGATGGTCTTAGTTGTCTCATGCAAGCCAGTTATGTATTCCTTGTTGGCTATGTGGCTGTTACATGATAAGGGCTGTTCACTCAAATAAAACGGAAGATTTTGTCATGGTTTCTTCTTCTCTTATGACCCCAGATTGTTAACAAACTCACTCGAAAATCCCAATGCTAATAAATATTACCAAAGGCCAAGATAAGTAACTTTACTATCTACCTGGATAATTTTTTAGTGTTTTAACTTATCTTAAAACGTTCTTCTTTTCTTTTCTTTTCTTTTCTCTTCTTTTCTTCTCTTCTCTTTTCTTTTCTTTTTCTTTTCTTTTCTTTTCTTTTCTTTTCTCTTCTTTTCTTCTCTTCTCTTTTCTTTTCTTTTTCTTTTCTTTTCTTTTCTTTTCTTCTCTTCTCTTCTCTTTTCTTTTCTCTTCTCTTCTTTTTCTTTTCTTTTCTTTTCTTCTCTTTTCTTTTCTCTTCTCTTCTTTTCTTTTTTTTTCTTTTCTTTTCTCTTCTCTTCTTTTCTTTTTCTTTTCTTTTCTTTTCTTCTCTTTTCTTTTCTCTTCTCTTCTTTTCTTTTTTTCTTTTCTTTTCTTTTCTCTTCTTTTCTTTTTCTTTTCTTTTCTTTTTTTTTTCTTTTCTTTTCTTTTTTTTTCTCTGAAACACAGGTAGCGTCGAATTCTTAAGTTAGAATGAAAACAAAGATGGCGAAATGAGGCTGCACTTTTGAAGTCTCGAGAATAGCTCAAAGTTTGGAAATAAAACAATACTGATAGAAATTCACCAAATATTGTGATATATGGGAACACGATGAGAATTAGCAGCAAACCGGATGTTAACGCATCCACCATGAGAGACAAAATGAAAAATCGTCTTTTGCACATGGCTCCACGCATCGCTTCCGCTTGGGAAGAAAAAAAATAAGATAACCACAAAATAATTATCGACCAATGGCAGAGCTCCTCACCTAAAATAAACACCTCAAATATCACAGTCACTGGGAGCTAGTTTGCCACTATAAAACGAGGGTTTTTAGGGAACCAGGAGAGAGAGGAGGAAAAGAAGACGAGAATGCCGGGCTGCTAGCTGCTGATGAAAAAGTCACCCGCTTTCCAGTTACAAGCCAGGACACGCATCACCGACAGCAGGATGACCGGCCTACCCTAACCATCTCCATCGTCCAAAAGATAAGTTACATTTTACGAACATTCATTCCTTGTCAATTCATACATACCTACAAACATTTTACGAACATTCATTCCTTGTCAATTCATACATACCTACAAACATTTTACGAACATTCATTCCTTGTCAATTCATACATACCTACAAACATTTTACGAACATTCATTCCTTGTCAATTCATACATACCTACAAACATTTTACGAACATTCATTCCTTGTTAAATCGTACATACCTACAAACATTCTACGAACATTTCACCGTAATACAAACTGTCAAATATCTCCATCGGACAATCCATTCTTCGTTAAATCACATTCAATCCTACGAACACTTTGCCTCTCCTAATACAAACTGTTAGTAGTAAATAAAATCGGTTCTCAACCTTCAATATTCGTATGTCTTTAATTATATCGAGTCAGAATCTACGTACTTCCAACGTTGTTCATTTCATGTATACTTTGTTGTGACCTCTATGGCATCCTTTCCCACCTCTAATCCTTTTTATAAATACTGAGCCCATAGATATTTGTTTGCTGGATTAGTACCGATATTGTGTTTTGTTTTCGAGTTTTAATCGATTCTCAAGACTCCAAAGGTGATAGTCTCATGTTGTCATCTTGTTTTCGTTTTAACTTTAGCAGTCAGTTATCTTGGCTTCGGTAATATTCATTTGTTGTATATTTTGAAGTAAATAAACACTTTAAAATAAGTTAAAACATCTAAAACTTCTCCAGGTAGGTAAAAGAGTAATTTATCTTACCTTTGGTAATATTTATTTGCTATGTATTTTGAAATAAATAAACGCTTTAAAATAAGTTAAAACATCTAAAACTTCTCCAGGTAGGTAGAAGAGTAATTTATCTTGACTTTGGTAACATTTATTCGTTATGTATTTTGAAATAAATAAACGCTTTAAAATAAGTTAAAACATCTAAAACTTCTCCAGGTAGGTAGAAGAGTAATTATCTTGCCTTTGGTAACATTTATTTGTTATGTATTTTGAAATAAATAAACACTTTAAAATAAGTTAAAACATCTAAAACTTCTCCAGGTAGGTAGAAGAGTAATTATCTTGCCTTTGGTAACATTTATTTGTTATGTATTTTGAAATAAATAAACACTTTAAAATAAGTTAAAACATCTAAAACTTCTCCAGGTAGGTAGAAGAGTAATTATCTTGCCTTTGGTAACATTTATTTGTTATGTATTTTGAAATAAATAGACGCTTTAAAATAAGTTAAAACAAACTCGCAAAAATTCTTCATCTTCCAATAAATTGGTTTAATGGTAAAACATGAAGATATCATTTTCCACCATATTCGGAGGAAATAAAAATCTTTTTTCAGAGCGAAAGAAACGGATCTTTTGTGTTCGTTGTTATTTCATTAAGCTGAAAACGTCTTATAAGAAATATCCGATAAAACTTGGTAATCTTGCAGTATAAGTTAATAACAAAGAAATTGAGAGAAGAATATTTTTTTTCTCCCTTTTCCCCCGTTTTTTGCTTTCTTAATCGCATCAAATCCCTATAAACTTACACTAATTGTTAAATAACTTTTTTGATGCAAGTATGATTAATTTCATATCGTCTGTTTTAATTTTATTAACCTGCAAAATTTATTATATATTTTGCAAACCTCTTCCCTCTGATGAGAAGAATTGCGTTCTTCGAAACTCCATGGAATAAGGTTTTTCTTGTTTCTCTGTACTCCTCGTCAAATAATTAAAATTTTGTATACCTTTTTATAAGTCTTCTTTTTTCTTTTTTTTTTTAAATTTGAATAAATTTTCAATAGCAAGAGTTTTTATTCTATACACTCTGCTGAAAATTATTAAACAAATCAAGAAAACCCAGAATTTTTTTTTAAATCTGGGTTTGTTATCTCAGCCACAAATCCAAGATACCATGTTGATCTCCTGCAACAAAATCTCCGATAAAACTTGGTAATCTTGCAGTATAAGTTAACAACAAAGAAACTGAGAGAAGAATATTTTTTTTCACCCTTTCCCCCCGTTTTTTGCTTTCTTAATCGCATCGAATCCCTATAAACTTACACTAATTGTTAAATAACTTTTTTGATGCAAGTATGATTAATTTCATATCGTCTGTTTTAAGTTAATGCATTAACCTGGAAAATTTATTGTATATTTTGCAAACCCCTTCCCTCTGATGAGAAGAATTGCGTTCTTCGAAACTCCATGGAATAAGGTTTTTCTTGTTTCTCTATACTCCTCGTCAAATAATTAAAATTTTGTATACCTTTTTATAAGTCTTCTTTTTTCTTTTTCTTTTTAAATTTGAATAAATTTTCAATAGCAAGAGTTTTTATTCTATACACTCTGCTGAAAATTATTAAACAAATCAAGAAAACCCAGAATTTTTTTTTAAATCTGGGTTTGTTATCTCAGCCACAAATCCAAGATACCATGTTGATCTCCTGCAACAAAATCTCCGATAAAACTTGGTAATCTTGCAGTATAAGTAAACAACAAAGAAACTGAGAGAAGAATATTTTTTTTCACCCTTTTCCCCCGTTTTTTGCTTTCTTAATCGCATCGAATCCCTATAAACTTACACTAATTGTTAAATAACTTTTTTGATGCAAGTATGATTAATTTCATATCGTCTGTTTTAAGTTAATGCATTAACCTGGAAAATTTATTGTATATTTTGCAAACCCCTTCCCTCTGATGAGAAGAATTGCATTCTCCAAAACTCCATGGAATAAGGGTTATCTTGCTCATTTGTACTCCTTGTCGGATAATTAAAATTTTGTATACCTTCCTTACAGATTTATAATGTCTTCTTTTTTTTTGAAAATTTGAATAAATGTTTAATAACAAGATTTTTTATTTTATATATATATATATATATACATATATATATATATATATATATATATATATATATATATATATATATATATATATATATATATATTAAATTGTAATTCAATGAATTTCAAAAAACTCTCATTGAAATGAAATGAAGTGGTTGAGTTTCACATCAAAGAATTTTTATTATTCTAAGCAAGACAAAGAATGTTTTAGAAAATTAATCTCCTTAACCTATAGGGTTTCGATGTCTACCATCTCATCAGAGGAGAGAAAATATTAGCAAATAGTTATAAAGGCATGCACCCTATTTGCTAAAGCCAGTGAGACATGGAAAGTCAAAGTGAAAATAATACATTTATCAGAAGTCCTGTAGCAGGAGGATTTGTAGAAAAAGGATATGAATGTTTTTGTTGATCCAACTTGCTTGGTAAAATCCTGACCTCAATTAAGCGACCGGTCAAACTTTATGATTCTTTGATTCTACTTGAAGAGATATCTATTTATATACATGTATGTATGTTTATGTGTGTATATGTATATATATGTTTATATATATATATGTATGTGTATATGTATGTATATATGTGTGTGTATGTATATTTGTAGGTATATATATATATATATATATATATATATATATATATATATATATATATATGTATATTGTGTGTATGTGTGTGTTTGTATATGTGTGTTCATGTGTATATAAGGATGAATATGCACATATGTCTCACCCCACTTCCTACCGCTTGGTAAAATCCATATCATACAGATGGGATACAAAATATGTAGGTATATATATATATATATATATATATATATATATATATATATATATATATATATATATATATATATTTTCTATGCAAATTTATATATATATATTTTTTCTTTGCAAATTTATAATTCAAATTCAAATCTATATTTACTCTTTTTCTTTTCTATCTATAACCTATATTAAACTTCTTATCAACTTTAAATCCAGACCTTTTTTTTTAATTTTTTTCAGATACATCTGCTTTACTTTTAATGCTAGGTTTATTTATGGTGTCTTTTAAATTTGATAAAAAACCCTTCTAAATTTGCTGACGAGGAGACCTTGCTTATTAAAAAACTATATGTAATTATTGTTCGTAACTGGATGTTTACCACAATAAAAAGCATTGTTTTCCGAAACGATCGTACAGATAATTGATTTTGTTGTTGTTCCTTCTTATGAAACGGATTTTTAATTTAGTTGAAATTTAATTTTTCAAATTTTAAATTATCAATCACATTACTTAATATATATATATATATATATATATATATATATATATATATATATATATATATATATATATTTATATATATATATTTTCTATGCACATCTCATCTTTCTTTTATTAATATTATTTGAACTCATTCCCTTTTCCTTGTACCCATTTGTGAATTATTCACCGGATTTCTGCCTTTTGGATTACTTTGAACCATCTTCCAATTACGTGATTCCCTTGGATTTTACTTGTGGAAATGGAAACTTAACAAACTTTTTTGGATTCTGCATTTTTGGATTTTACTGCTATTGGATAATTTACCCTTCACCAGACTATCCATTCACACGAAATCACCTTTTTCTTCCCCCTATTCCCTCTGCTTCACTATTTTTTACCAAGTAAGATCTATGACTTACTTGTAGTTTCATTAAATACTTTTGCAAGCAAAATCCCATCGCGCATTTTGCTAATCCCTACCGTCTGATGAGAAAGAAAGTATTTCTTCGAAACTCCGCGGATTAAGGACTATCCACTTATTTTGTGCTTCCTTTTTAAAATTAAATATGTTTTTAACTATAGACAATACCTTTTTAACTCTTTTTCAAAGAGATTTTTAACGTGTTTTATCAACTACTTGTTCTTTATATACATATATATATATATATAATGAATAAACGACAAAAAACAATATTCAAAAGTTCATGATGTTGACCATCTTATAATTTATTCCTTTAATTTAGTTGACATTTACAATTCTTGACAGTATCTGTTTCATAGTGCAAAATCAAATCTATTATGCTCTTAACTCATCAGAAGAAATAGCAACACTCAATCCATCAAAAGGAAATGATGTGTGATTTGGCATAATAGATTCACTAATTCATATAATAATTAAGTGATTGATTTTGCGCTACGAAACAAATACTCTTCACCAGACTATTCATTCACGTGAAATCACCTTTTTCTTCCCCCTATTTTTTCCGCTTCACTATTTTTTACCAAGTAAGATCTATGACTTACTTGTAGTTTCATTAAATACTTTTGCAAGCAAAATCCGATCCCGCATTTTGCTAATCCCTACCCTCTGATGAGAAGGAAAGTATTTCTTCGAAACTCCATGGATTAAGGACTATCCACTTATTTTGCGCTTCCTTTTTCAAATTAAATATGTTTTTAACTCTTTTTCAAAATGTTTTTTTTAACATGTTTTATCAACTACTTATTCTTACATATATATATATATATATATATATATATATATATATATGACTACTTCATTTAATCATATAAATTAATATACGAAAGTATAAATTTATGCATAAACTTTAAGTATTTACTTCAACAGTGCTCAATATGTAGGTAGAACTAGGTAGTAAGTTATAAAATATATATGGCAATTAAGCTACACAGAATATTCCGCATTTCATCCACGCTAGGAGTCATCAGGCTTATATATATATATATATATTTTTATTTTGTTTTATTTAGATAAGGTTTAGTTATTCGTATTCCTTGGATTCATCGGACTACTGTTCTCATCTTGAGTGTCATTTGCACAATGTGACGTAACCTCTGACCTTTTTCAGGTGTATCTTGGTCTTGTTCTGTCAGCCATGACTAGGTAGAGGTCCTAAGTAATTGGCAATTGTATTTTTTGGTTGCCCACACTGAGGATTGAACTTTCAACGTTCAGGACAATATCACTTTTACAATTGATTTTTCCCAGTACGCTGCGTCACGAATCCTAGCGCATTTTCTTAGAATTACTTCGGACCTCTATCCAGTTATCGCTGACGGATCGAGCGCATGCTGCCCCCATGAAGTAAATAAAAGGTTCCGTTTGAAATTCTGTCCGACTTCTTGAGTTCGACACTAACATTCCTGAGTTCGACACAGTACACCCTAAAGAAGGTTGGAGGTTACATCGACTGAAATGTTGCGAAAATAACATTCACGATGAGAACAGTAGTTTGAAGACTCCAAATAACACAAATATATGTATGTGTGTGTGTGTGTGTGTGTGTGTGTGTGTGTGTGTGTGCGCGTGTGTGTGTTGGAGAAAAATGCTTTTTCAATTATATTTTGTGTATACCATTCCTTTTTTTTTTGTTTAAAAGCTCGATGTTTATTAAATATAACAACAGAGCATATATAAATGAAAAGAAACAAAAAAACTTTGGTACATCTTACACACCTGTTTCGTTTATGTAGTAGAACAATCATTATTTTTACGTCAATATTGAATTTTTCCTCATCAGAAAAAGAAAATCGAAAATTTTTCTTAGAAAAAAAAAACAAAAAAAAACATGATCATGAAATGTTGAAAATGAAGCCGAATAGAAGAACTCACATCGTTTACTTAAGTTGCATTTTTTGCTATATCTACCTAAATAAACACACAATGCGAATTTGGCTTCACTGACCCTTCACGTTTAGAGTTAGTGCTAAATACGTCATTTTTATATATCTTCTCAGCTTAAAGTTATTGAAAGTTAAGCAACTGCCTGCAAAAATGAGCATAATTTTTTCTGGTTTTTTGATTTTTTTTTTTTCTAAGTCAAAGTAAGGATAACAAATTCGGAAAAATTACATTTTACAATCAGTTTCCATATTATTTGGAATCTTTCGGTCGACCTTGGGTATCTGTGCAGAATTTCAAACACAACCTTTTATTTAATTCACAGTAGAACAGTGGTTAGAGTACTTGGAAAACAATTGTAACAGTGATATTCTCCTGAAGGTTTAAGGTTCAATCCTCAGTGTGGGCAACTGAAATTACAATTGCAAATGACTTATGGCCTCTATCCAGTCATGGCTGATAGAATTAGAGCATGCTACACCCCTGAAGTAGATAAAGGGTTCTGTTTGAAATTCCCAAGTTCAACAAGATATACCTGAAGAAGGTCGAAGGTTACATCGACCGAAACGTTGTGAAAAATGACACTCAAGATGAGAACAGTAATCCAAAGAATCCAAATAATATAAACAACCAATTCTCATCTCAAAAATTAAGGATTATAAAAACAGTTTCCACACTTTAAAAGTATTCAAGTCGGTAGAAAATTAAATTTTTATGTGTTTGTTGAAAGTTATTAATTGTATTTTTTGAGGGTAGGTGGGGGAGGATTTCCTGACTGCTAACTATACTGCACGATTACCAGTCTTGTTTTGTTTTTTTCGTGCTTATTTTTGTTATTTTTTTTTGTTTGTATTTTGTTGTTGTTATTTGTGAATTTGTGTTCTAATTGTCATTGGTTAGAATTTTTGGTTTGATGATTGATAAGCAGTTTGGTATTTTTTTCTTTTTTATGATTCTAATTGCGGCGCTTCACTTGAGCACTTCTGGAGAATTGCTGCTTCTTGGATTCCGTAAATCGTAGATGTTTCACTTGCATCATTAATGCCTTAATATTTTGGGTTCTTCACGTCGGCGCTTTTGATTTGGATTTCAACTGAAATGTATTTGAGTGCTTGCATTAGTATATGTAGAACAGTTGAGGTAGCAGGGTCAGATGGCAGGACCAATTTTTAAAGCTGTTCACCACATGCAAGCATGTAAGAGAGATGTTAATTCTTTGATATTTGGGTGTTTTTAACATTGGCACTCTTGATTTTAGGAGATAAGAAATTGTTGAGGTAGCTCGGTCATTTGGCAAGGGAAGCCCCCACCCCCACCCCCACCCCAAAAGAAAAACATATGAAGAAGCAATAAAAATGAATACGAGAGAAAAAAGGATATATAAATACTTGGTCAGAGATTAGATTAGTTTGGAAGTCAATTTCTAAAAGCCATCCAACACATGCCAGCATGTAAAATGGACATTAAACTGAGTACTATTATTATGATGGTGATAATGATGATGATGATGATGATGATGATGGTGGTGGTGGTGGTGGTGGTAGTGGTGGTGGTGTGATGATGCAGATAGTGATAATGATAGCAATGATGATGGTGATGATGATGATGATGATGATGAAGATGGTGATTATGATGTCATGATAATGGTGTTGGTGATGATGCTGGCAATGATGATGGTGATGATGATGGTAATGATGGTAACGATGATACTGATGATGATGATGATGGTGATGACGATGGTAATGATCGTAACGATGATGCTGCTGCTGCTGATGATGATGATGATTCTGCTGATGATGATGAACTGCATAAGAATGCTTCTGTCAGTAGATGTAGAACAGTTGAGGTAGTAGGGTCAAATATAAATACCTAGCCAGAGATAGTTTACTTTGGAAATAATTTTCTAAAAGCCACCCAATACATACCCGTGTGTAAAAAGCGACATTATACCGATTATGATGACGATGATGATTATGATTATTATTATGATAATGATGATGATGATGATGATGATGGAGATGATGATGATGATGATGATGGTGGTGGTGGTGGTGGTGGTGGTGGTGGTGGTGGTGGTGGTGGTGGTGATGATGATGATGATGATGGTGGTGGTGATGATGATGGATTGTATAAGAGTGCTTGCGGTAGTATATGTAGGACAGTTGAGGTAGCAGGGTCAGATGGTAGGGCAATTTCTAAAGCCGTTCACCACATGCCAGCATGTAAAGGAGATGTTAATTCCTTGGTATTTGAGTTTCTTAACGTCGGCACTTTTGATTTTAGAAGATAAGGAATTGTTGAGGATTAGTTGGCAAGAGAAGCCCCCCCCTCCTCTCTAAAAAACATATGAAGAAGTGGTTAATGTAGTTTGCTTGAAGCATTGTCTAATGTGTATATAAAGGAATATAGTATAGTAACTACTAAATGCAGAGGTGTAGCGGATAGACACGAGCTGAAGCAAATTAAGATATATAACGATGGAATGAGCTATATAGATTCACTTTTTATTAATACAATATATGTATGTAATTTTTTATATACTTTTAATGTTACATTTTGTTTTTACTTGTGTCAGCATGGTCAGATAGAAGTTCTGTATTCAATGATATTTCAGGAAAATTTCCCTTCGTCAAATACGTTTCACATTTACAAAAGCCCTTGTATACATGTTTGAACTAAAATCAAACACATATCTGAAGAAAGGAACATTTCCCCAAAACATTATATGATGAGGAACTTTCAACTTGCTATTCTGATGAAAGTAAAAACATAATGTAATGTTAAAAGTATATAAACAAAAAACATTTGGATCATTTTGGACCATTTGGAATTTACCCATTGGATTGGAAATTTTAAATTCGACCGTTTTGGATTTTACCATTCTTCGATTTTTTACCCTTCACCGGACTATCCATTCATGTGAAATCTTTTTATCATTTTTCTTTTACCTCCTATTCCCCTTACCTCACCCTTTTTTTTAACCAAGTAAGATCTGTGACTTACTTGTAGTTTCATTAAATACTTTTATATGCAAAATCCGATCCTGCATTTTGCTAATTCCTGCCCTCTGATGATGAGAAGGAGAGTATTTCTTTGAAACTCCGCGTATTAAGGACTATCCACTTATCTTGTGCTTCCTTTTTTAAAATTAAATATGTTTTTAACTCTTTTTAAAGATGTCTTTTAACATGTTTTATCAATCATTTGTTCATATTATAAGCTCTATTTCCTTTTTGGTTTTATTGAGCTTTTTATATCTGGCTGAGATTACTTTACTTGTAAATATTAACTCTTTAATATTTATAATATATTTTAAGTTTACCATTTTGATTACCTTGGTAAACTTATTGTAATTTTTATTTATATATATATATATATATATATATATATATATATATATATATATATATATGTATATATATATATATATATATATATATACAGTGTATCACAAAAGTGAGTACACCCCTCACATTTCTTCAAATATTTAATTATACCTTTTCATCGGATAACACGTAAAAAAAAAAAGTCTACTCGACTAGAAACAATACCAAGATAAGTGGAGAGCACATACAGCACCTGGTATCTAAAAATGGTTACCCATCTGGTACTGGCCAGGCTCATTGTTGCTTAACTTTGGTGATCTGACGGGAACCAGTGTGGCAAACATGATGCAATTTATATGTAGGTGAATAACAGAGAAGAACACTGGGGTGTTACCTCCCCTTTAGAGACCCAGACAGAATTTCATATGAGTGAATACTAGTGATGGGACGATTCCAATATTTTTCTCTGATTCTGATACAATTACCGATTCTGATTCTTTATAAATCCCTACACGTTTAAAAATAGAATTGTTATTTACACCCAATTCTACATTGGTCTTCCAAGTGACCGAAGAAGTTCACAGTCAATCCATCTACTAATACAATTAAATGATGCCAGTATACCTATTGTTGGGGACGCACCCCAATTACCAGGAATAACAAACTATTCCATGATGTCACTTTCATCTATGACGTCACTTCCGGTAACGAGAAACGGTTTACAAGAGAGTCGGTGACAGACATGCGAAACGGATGCTCGTGCACAACTTGTCTTGGCACGAGCAAAGATATTTTTCTTATTCATTTTATTTCTTATTTATTTTATTTTAATATTTTTTATTTTATTTTATTTTAATATTTTTTATTTTATTTTATTTTAATATTCTTTATTTTATTTTATCTTAATATTTTTTTTATTTTATTTTTTATTTTACTATTTTTTATTTTATTTTATTTTATTTTAATATTTTTTATTTTATTTTATTTTAATATTTTTTATTTTATTTTATTTTAATATTCTTTATTTTATTTTATCTTAATATTTTTTTTATTTTATTTTATTTTACTATTTTCTATTTTATTTTATTTTAATATTTTTTATTTTATTTTTTATTTTATTTTATTTTAATATTTTTTAATTCTCATTTCTTATTTATTTTATTTCTTATTTGTTTTATTTTAAGATTTTTATTTTATTTTATTTTAATATTTTTATTTTATTTTATTCTAATATTTTTTTATTTTTTATTTTATTTTTATTTTATTTTTTATTTTATTTTATTTTATTTTAATATTTTTTATTTTATTTTATTTTATTTTACTATTTTCTATTTTATTTTATTTTAATATTTTTTATTTTATTTTTTATTTTATTTTAATATTTTTTAATTCTCATTTCTTATTTATTTTATTTCTTATTTGTTTTATTTTAAGATTTTTATTTTATTTTATTTTAATATTTTTATTTTATTTTATTCTAATATTTTTTTTATTTTTTATTTTATTTTTATTTTATTTTTTATTTTATTTTATTTTATTTTAATATTTTTTATTTTATTTTATTTTATTTTAATATTTTTTATTTTATTTTATTTTATTTTAATATTTTTTTAATTCTCATTTCTTATTTATTTTGTTGTTGCATTGTCTTCCGCATCATTTATTCAACCACTAACATCCCAACACCTATTAATGCAATTTCTATGTAAGGGAAGAATACCGGTTACTAAGCCACTAGTGTGTTACTTCCTGTTAGGCATAGATTCACCTTGGCGTTAACACAATATATAGTTTTTTTTATATTTTTATATTTTATATTTTTATATTTTATACTTGCAATGTGTTCTTGTGTCAACATGGTCAAATAAAAGTCCGTACAATATATAATATGAACCCCTTTGGCCATGCTGACACAAGTAAGAGAACATTGAAAGTATATAAAATATGATTACAGCCTCCATATACACATTTTAACTAAAATCAAACACATGTTTGAAGAAGGGAACATTTTCCCGAAATATTATACAAAACTTTCATCTGATTATACTGAATCAAGTAAAAGCACAATTCAATATTGTATTGATAAAAAGGTGAATCTGCATTGCTCATTCATCGTCATATTTGCTTTGGTTTGTGAATATCTGCTAAACCTCTGCATTGTATTACCTTCTATAAATTTCCTAAATAGGAAGAAGTGGTAAGCATGAATTTGAGAGAAAGGGGGATAAATAAAGACCTGGCCAGAAATTAGGTTAGCTCGGAAGTCAATTTGTAACAGTCGCCAAATATGTGCCAGCGTGTAAAATGGATGGTAGACAGTAAATATGAAAAAACAGATAAGAGTGTTTAGGTTTAAACAGTTGAGGTAGCAGGGTCAGTTTGTAGAGAAATTTTCAAAGCCGTTTAACACATGCCAGCATGTAAAAGAGCCGTTAACTGATGATGATGATGATGATGATGATGATGATGATGATGATATTGATGATGATGGTAGTGATGATGAGTATGATTATGTTGATGAGAATGATGATGATGATTATAAAGATGATTATTATGTTACTGCTGCTGATGATGGCGGTGATTACGATGATGATGATGATGGTGATGATAATGATGATTATGATGCTGCTGCTACTGCTGCTGCTGATGGTGATGAAGATGGTGACAATAATACAAATAACGATGAAAGATGATGATGATGATGATGATGATGATTATGATACTACTGATGATGATGATGGTGTTGATGACTGTGATGCTGCTGATGGTGATGATGATTATGATGATGAAGATGATGATGATGATTATGATGATGATACTACTGCTGATGATGATGGTGTTGATGATTGTGATGTTGATGATGATGGTTATGCTGCTGCTGCTGATGATGATGATGATGATACAAAAATTTAGTTACACCTTCGAAGATTGCTGCTTGTTTAATTGTAAATTGTAAAGTTTTTTCGATTTTTTTCAGAAATTCTTGGATGCTTCTGTTCTTGTTCTTCTGCAGTTCCAACTGACATTTTTTTTTTTTTTTTTTTCGATTTTTGGAAGAAATATTTTATCCTCGCTCAAAGCTTACACGTGTCTTCCCAAAAATGGTGCTTCCTGGCCTCTAAAATAGCGAATTTTCCGAATTTATAAACAACCCCAGGATGCTTCCATTTCTTGTCATTTCTTTCGATCTTAGGAAATGGAATATCCTTCTTTGGAGCTTTTGAAGACTGTGGCTTCTTGGAATTGCAAATCAGAAGCTTTTCGATCGTATTTGCAATTCTTTGATATTTCCGTTTCCTCCTGTCAGCACTTTTGATTTTAGGAAAAAAAACATTCTTATTCAGAGCTTTGCTTATGCTTTCCGAAGGTAGCGGCCTTTTCGTGTCAGAAATCACGGAACTTTGAAGTTTCGGAAATAAAACGAGCATCTTTGTAGCTCTACTTGCTTCTCCCAAAGATTGCATGTTTTTGGAGTCGGAAATGGTAGATTTTTCAATTTTATCAGAAATTCTTTTATATTGATCGTCCCCCTTGCCGACACTTTCCAGTTTTGGAAATATATTAACCTTGTTCAGTGATTTAGTTACACCTTCTTCTAAAGGTTGTGGCTTTTGGGGTGCAAAACTCGTACATGTGTGAATCTTGCTAATAATTTCTTTATATTTCTGTCGCTTCCTGTCAACTTTTAAGATTGTAGGAAACACGATATTCGAATTCATGACTTTACTTATATGATCTGAAGATTGTGTTTTATCAGCCATGACAGTCACATCGGAACTTTCAACCTTAGGAAATAAAATAAGTACATTCAACTCTTTGCTCGCGTCGCCGGAAAAATGTGGCTTCATCGATGTAACAATCGTAGACGTTTCCATGTCATCGACTTTTTTATATTTCTGTTTGTTGATGTCGGCATCTTCAATTTTAGGAACTAAAGCATCTGTGTTCAAAGCTTTATTTGCATTTTCCAGAGATTGCCGGTTCATGGATGTATTAATCATAGCTGTTTTAGTTTTATTCATAATTCCCTGGTATTCCTGTTCCTTGATGTAAGCATATTCGATTTTAGGAAATAAACTTTCCCTGTTCAGTATTTTCATCGTGCCATCTGAGAATTGATGCGGCTTGATGGCGTGTGAAATCGTAGCCGTGTCTATTTTATCGGCAAATCCTTGGTGTTTTTGTTCTGTCATGTCAGTGTTTTCTATTTTTGGAAGCAAATTATCTTTGTTCAAAGCCTTGCTAATGCCTTCAAAAAATTGTGGATTCTGGGAGCCAGAAATCGTAGATGTTTTAATTTGATTTTCTTGATATTCCTCTGTCTTCATGTGAACATTTTGGGTAGACGTTTCCATTCCTTGGTGTTGCGGTTCTGTCACATTGATATTTTCAAATTCTGGAAACGAATTATCTTTGTTGAAAGTCTTATTCATATCTCCAAAAGATTGCGTTGTCTTGGTATCAGAGATCGTAGACGTTTCCATTTTATCAGTAATTCCTTGGTGTTTCTCTTCCGCCATGTCAGCATCTTCAGTTTTGTCCGAAGCCTTGCCAGAACCTTCGAAAGACTGCGGATTCTGGGAGTCAGAAATCGTAGACATTTCAGTTTTATTTTCTTTGTATTTCTCTCTCTTCTTGTCACCATTTTGGGTTTCAGAAAATGAATTATCTGTGTGCGGAGCTTTACTCGTACTTTCCGAGAACTGCGACTTCTTAGAGTCTGAAATACTAGACATTTCAATCTTAGAAGCAATTTTGACAAATTTCTGCTTCTTTTTGTTGGCATTTTCAAGTTTAGGAAATAAAATATCTTTGATCAAGGCTTTAGTTGCACCTTTCGAAGACTGCGGCTTCTTGGAGAAAGTAACCTTAGATGTTTCGAGCTTATCAGCAATGTCTTCATATTTCTCATTGACAGCTTTGCATTTAGGAAATAAAATAAGTGTGTTGGAATTTTTATTCGCACCTTTCTTGGAGTCAAAACTTGTAGGTGCTTCGGTCTTGTCAAGAATTTGGTCAAATTTCTCTTGCTTCTTGTTGACACTTTCGAGTTTCAGAAATGAAATGGTCGAGCCTATAGCTTCCTTTGCATCATCCAAAGATCGCTGGTTCATAGAGTCAGAAATCAGAGACGTTTCGAGTTCATCAGAAATTCTTTGATGGTTCTGTTTCTTCTTATCAGAACCTTCAGTTTTTGGACATGAATCATCCTTATCCGGATTCTTGGATATAACATGCAAACACTTGTGAGACACATACAATTCTAACTTTTCGGGTATGCTAAAATTGGAATTCCGATTGCTATTCTCAATGCTGGATGTAGTTTTCTGTAGAGCTTTTTGTTTATTTCCCGTTGGCAAACGGATTTTTTTCATAATTATGTCTGACCTATTCAATGGAACTAAGACTTTTGGTTTCTTAGGCATCTGAGGTGTGTTATACGACATGTCGATTTGACAAATGGTTAATTTCATTGTCCGATAGATGCCGTTAAACGGTTTGTAGTTGTAAGTACCGGGTGAAAACATATATTTAAGAGAATTGGAAAACAGGAATTTCATTTTTGTTGTATCGGCTTGGCTACCATGAGGCAGGCTGCGGACAAGTTTCTTGTTTTTCACCTTGGGCAGAAGCGTTGTCCGCTGATACGTGCAAGTAGCAGAGATCTTCTGCCAACCGCAGATGGTTTCATTTTTGCATTTTATCACCGGATTCTCTTGCTTCGATTTATGAACCAAAAATTCTTTTGTGCTCAGACGGAGAAGAATTTTAAGTGATTTTGCCCTGCGGGTGGCGTCGTCAATTATTTCACGTTCAAATAAAGTAACGCCATCCTTTTCATTGGACATCAGCTTTGCGTGAAGAGTTATGGCCTATTTATGTTCAACAAATCGCTGCCGTGACTCGTCATTCACTCTTGGATGCTTCGAAAAGAGGTTTTCAGTTTCTGGTCTTGTGAAAAGGTCAAGGTCAAACGCAGCATCGCCATTTTCTGCGGATTTCAAAAGAACCTAAAAGACAGAAGAGGGGGAAAAAAAAAATTCAGTAGATGGCAAGACTTTTGTACCTTGACGTAAGAATTTAATAAACAAAGGATACCATGAAATGCATGCTGGTAGATTAAATTATTTTATGTAAATTAATCTACATAAAAAAATAAATTTAATAAGATACCGTAAAAAAGCGAGTTTAATTTGAAAATACTATCTTCAAAATTGCACCGACCATAAACTGCACGAGTATTATGAAATGCATTCTGGTAGATTTAATTTTCGTAAAAATAATTAATACGAAAGAGATACCATTTGCCAACTGTCAACTGCTGTGAATTCATTGGGGGGGGGGCATAGTGGGAAGGTTAACGGTTGTTGTGGCCGCCATCCCCCCCCCCCTCCCCAAATATTGCATTAGAAATGAAAGCAAAAAAAAAAGCGAGAAATAAAAATGCTTGTGGTACCCCTCACCGCCTCCATCTGAAAAAAAAAAAACTTCCTTGTAGAGACATTTTTTTTTTTTTTACATAGGCGTCACCACTTATCAAGGCCGAGAGGCCACTCAAGGATAAGTGTTAAAGAGTGAACAGTAGTCAAAATGGCAATGTAGTAATCGATAGTAATGGAAGTTCGGTGAATTTGTTAACTTAAGTGTAACGGCTCATCAAAAACTTGTTTACATTGGACTTGAAGACAATCATATTGTAGTCAGCTGGAAAGCAGGAAAATCAAAGACAATTCCACAGACGTGCAGCTCTAAGAAAGAAGCTTTGTTCATGGAATCTACGTTTAGGTTTAGGCACAGATAGAGAGTGGGGGGAAATTGTGAACAATTGGTTGATATGTTGTTTGATTTGTTTCTCACGGTTTTGTTCTTGCGTGCACAAACATAGCAACCATGTAAAAACATAGGAGATTATATTGCATAACAGAAGTCTTAATGTCGGAATAAGTACTTGGCTGCACAAATTTAAATGTGATATTCGTTTACAGCATACTCGAAAACCTATGGAAGTCGCCATTTTAAAGATGATTGTTAACGTGGAAATCAAGTAAAAATTTACAAATTTATTTTTACTGTAATATTTTGTCTATTTTAACCGGAAAAGAAGAGAGAGAGAGAGAGAGAGAGAGAGAGAGAGAGAGAGGGGGGTGGAGAAGCAAAGTTAATGCAAAGCTAGTAATTTTAGTTTGAATACGAAAATATCTTCACATACTTTTACATCGTAAAGTAGGTCCCTGTCAAGTGTTAGAAAAAAACATTTAGTTGGAGTCAGGGGAAAAAGCGAGATGTTTGACAAATCGTGACAGCTCTAAGTAGAGGATCAGAAACGTAATCAGTGTGCAACTTTCCATTATGAAGGGAGATGAGTAGAAAGATGTTTGTTAACATTACACTTGAACTTCTGCATATCGTTGCAGTTGGGAAAGCAGAATCCCGGAAGGGAGTTCCAAAGACCCGCAGTTCTGGGGAAGAAACTATTGGAGTAAAAGGCTTTCTTGCACCTAGGGATCTCTACTGTAAAGGGATGAGACTTAGTAGCTTGTCGGGTTTGTCGGGGGTAGTTACGTCGGGGAGGTACAAGTGTTTGCAGTTCGTCAGAGCATTCACCATTGAAGTATTTGTAGAACAGGCAAAGGGATGCAACATCTCGTCGATGGGACAGAGGCTGAAGCCTAGATGACAGTTCAGGACCTATCAGGTTGGCGACTCTCTTTTGAACCCTGTCCAGGAGCGAGAGACAAGAAGCAGATGCACCAGCCCAGATGTGACAACAGTACTCCATACATGGGCGAATGGTTGCCTTATAGAGGTATAGGATACTGTCAGGCGTAAGTAGTTTTCTAGCACGGTAGAGGGAGCCAACCTTCCTTGCAGCAGCCTTGGCAATGCTCTCAATGTATCTATTCCAGTTCATATTCCCTGTAAATGTTAGGCCGAGGATATTGAGTACAATACTTATTAATATTATCATTTTTTTTAATGGAGAGTAAACAATGCATTGTGGATGTGTTATCGACAGCTCCCGTAACTCTTGCTTCTCCTAATTTGTCTCTCAGTCCTCATTAAGAACGAGTGATTTTTCTGACAAAGGAAGAAGAAAAAGCTGTATTCTAGGTCGGCAGAATTTTTGCATTAGCAGTAGACTGAGATGTCGGAAATTTTCTGTTTCTATTTCTATCCTTGTAACCATGTCACTAGTAAGGGTGCTGGAGGTAAACGTTTTTCTGGGATGACGTTATCCACTTGATAGTCAGAGACCTGAACCTTGGACTAACCAGTAAGGAGGCCATCCTATCAGCGGATGCAAAGTACTGCAGTTGCTGTATTGTCATTTGGTGAATGAATTCTGGACCATGCAGTAGCTTCTGATGAGTCTTCTCAATGTACGATTAGTGGGTAATTGTTACGGCTTTACCTTATCATGGTCTACAAAAGAATATTTCTTCACTTTTTTTTTTTTTACAAGGTGGTCACCACTTATCAAGGCCCGGAAGCCATTCAGGGATAAAGGTTATTGTAAGTCCAGTACATTAGTGTGGATATTTAAAGTGTTTACTTAAGGGGGCGGTTCATCAGGAATTTGTTTACGTTGGACTTGAAGACATCCAAGTTGTAGTCAGGAGGGAAGCAGGCAGATGGAACAGAGTTCAACAGGCGTGCAGTTCTAAGAAAGAAGTTTTGTTCATGGAATCTACGTTTTGATTTAGGCATAGATAAAGAGTGGGGAAAGTTTTTGACAGTGGATTCAGCTAGACGGGTGTTTTTTGTAAAAAATTGGCGAGGGGGAACCAGAAATTGGAGTTCAGACGAGCACCTGCCATGGAAATAATGATAAAACAAAGATAGGCTTGCAATGTCTCTTCTGTGGGAGAGAGGTTGCAGGGAAGAGAAAAGGGCATCCCCCACTAAGTCTATTTTGTACTCTGTCAAAGCAGGCTAGGCTGTTTTTAGCAGCTCCTGTCAAGATGTGGCAGCAGTATTCCATCCTTAGACGTACTTGGCTTTTATACAGATAGAGAATTGCATCAGTAGTGAGATATCTTCTGGAGCGGTAGAAGCATCCCACCATCTTTCCAGTGACCTTGGCAACAGACTTGATGTACGTGTTCCATTTCAAATCAGGAATGAAGGTCAAACCCAGAAGCTTATCAAAACATGGGGCTTCTCCTAGACGAGAGCCATCCATTTCAATTGATGCCAGATGGAGATCAGAGCACTGATGATGTAAAGATAGGAGTTTGGTTTTAGATGCATTAAAGGTAACCAGCCACGTCTTCCCCCACTGAACCACTCGTTCGAGATCAGAGGAGAGAGAATCAGAGAGAGCTTTGTCATTTACAGCCTTTGATGTGTTGCTGTAGATGGTCGTGTCATCAGCATAGATGTCAACGAATGATTTAAGTATGTGTTTAGGGAGATCATTGATGTAGATCAGGAAGAGAGTTGAGCCCAGGATTGACCCTTGAGGGACTCTAGCATTAATACTGAAGGCCTCTGATTTTTGTCCATCAACTACTACTCTTATGAGCCTATCAGAGAGAAATGATTTAATGATAAAGAGAATATTTCCAGTTATACCATAGCTGGAGATCTTTTTCTTCCTTACTTTCTCTCTCTGCCTTGCTCTAACCAAGTCTATCGACCTATTCTACAAATCCTAAAACTCCATCATGGAAAGGCTCCAGAAAAGATACACTATTAAACCTAGAACTCCAACTTCCAATGTAGACCCCACTACCATGTCTCCTTCTCTAACATCAGGAATCTACGTTTCAACCTTCCAAATTGCAGGAGACCATACCAAACCTATTCTTCCTAAACAAAACTGGCATTGGACCAACTATTTCCCTAGATGAGTTAATAATTAAAGCATATTCTAATTTAACATCCAAATCTGACCCTCAAGATCGACATGGGCATGGAATATTTGCCTACATTAGAGATGGCTTCCCATGTGGTAGGGACATCTTTAGAGAAGACCCTAGATTGCCCTATATATGCTTTCGGATTGCACTTAACCACACCACTGTATTTATATTTACCTTCTATTGCCCCATAACAGTGGAGTTACTGTCTTTATCTTTATCTGGGCCCAACTCTCTTCCTAATCTACATCAATGATCTCCCAAATCACATCCTAAGATCATTTGTAGACATTTATGCTGACAACACTACCATCTATGGCAACACTTCAAAGGCAGTAAACAACCAAGTTCTCTGATTCTCTCTCCTCTGATCTTGATTACGTAGTGTAATAGGGAAAGAGGTGGCTGATTAGTTTTAATACATGTAAGACCAAACTTCTATCTTTACATCATCAACACTCTGATCTCCGTCTTGCATCAATCGAAATGAATGGCTCTCATCTTGGGGAGATTCCATGTTTTGATAAACTTCTAGGTCTGATCTTTGCTCTTAATCTGGGATGGAACACGTACATCAAATCCGTTGCCAGAGCTTCTGGGAAAATAGTTAGATCATTCTAACACTCCTGTAGATATCACACTGCTGATGCAATTCTGTATAAGAGCCTAGTACGTCCAACGATGGAGTACTATTGTAGTGAACTACAACTATGATGCTGCTACGATATGCTTCCCTTATTTCTTTCTTTCTCCCTACTCTTCTACTTTTCCCTTCCTTTCTTCTCTCAACGTCACCAGACGTTTCAGCCAATCGGAATAGAGGACTGTCTTGGAGGGAGATACAAAGAAGAAATCTCTCTCTCAGACATGCGGAAATGATAGAAGCATCAACACGTGACGGACCAGTTTCCCTGGGTAAAGACTTTTATCAAAGAAATGTATCATCCCCTTTGTACCCCTATATCTTGGAAACCTTTATAAAACATCAACAATCCTAAAGTCTTGTCGCACTTAATTATAACCTGATGTTTTCTTTTCCACAACCCTTCTTTTTCAGCACTCATGTTCTCTCTCTAATGTCGTAGGTGCCCCAAAAAGGGGACTGACCGAAATGGTGACCCTTCTTCAAACGTCGTTAAAAGCTATGACAACCGCCATAATTTGGTGAATGCCCGACGTGTTTTTTTAGAGCACAATTGAATCATGATAATTGACTGTTGTACATTTAACTTTAATTCAATTGATTATGTAAAAATAATTTGATAAAATCAATAGTATGTTCTTTGATAAGATAGGGGCGCGTTCGAAATGAATTTTCTCTTTAGAGCAAACTTGAACAATGATACTTGACTTTTGCATTTTAAACTTTAAAGGAAGCCATTATTTACAGACAATTTATAAAATCAACAGTAGATTCTCTACAGTGCAATGTTGACTAAAAAGCTGCGTGCCCCTAATAAACACATACACCCTGGCTTGTTCCAGTGGTTTTGACAACCAAATACGGAGACAGTTTCATCACAAAACTGTATTTATTTATTATTTTGCCTGCCAGTGGTTGTAGGACGTGTCAAGCAAGGTTGGCGAAATGTGGAGGTTGGGGTGATGAACTAGCGAGAGGACGTACGCCTCTCTCCGTTTCTGTTTTTGTGTTCTCGGACCACCTGCTTTTATTGACAAACTCTTTCTTTGTTCCATCAGAGGTCAACATGTGTGCATAAAGTCCGACCTGAATTTTCTTTGTTTCATCAGAGGTCAATATGTGTTTACAACGTTCCACCTCGTTTTTCTTTGTTCTCTGCTAACCTGGAATTTGTGTGTGTGTGCACAATCTCCAAATTCCTTTATCCAATAAATGGTTTATGCTTTATTCAAGCAGAAAATGTATATTCACAAAAAAAAATCAATAATCATAAAGATCATCCTTTGCCTAAAAAAAAATCCCGAATAGTATACACGCAACCTTCTGATGAAAAAAAAACAAAAAAAAACGAAAACGATGAGAACATGACAGAGTAAAAAAAAAAAAGAAAAAGAAAAGGCCTTTTTAAAACTGCAGCAAAACCTTACAAAAAAAGTATATATAAATCTGCTTTCCAAGAAATGCCGATAATATATATTTTTTTGGTATTTTTGTGAAACGGTTTACGCTAAATAAGGCAAAAAAAAAACAAGAAAAATTAGCAGTAAAAAAAAAAAAAAACAAGAAAAATTAGCAGTAAAAAAAAAAAAAAACAAGAAAAATTAGCAGTAAAAAAAAAAAAAAAAGAAAAATTAGCAGTAAAAAAAAAAAAAACAAGAAAAATTAGCAGTAAAAAAAAAAAAAAACAAGAAAAATTAGCAGTAAAAAAAAAAAAAACAAGAAAAATTAGCAGTAAAAAAAAAAAAAAAACAAGAAAAATTAGCAGTAAAAAAAAAAAAAAAACAAGAAAAATTAGCAGTAAAAAAAAAAAAAAACAAGAAAAATTAGCAGTAAAAAAAAAAAAGAAAAACAAAACTTTTTTTACCTGATTCTCACCAGATAAATGACTAAAATAAAATCTGGTCTAAAAACTATTCTGCAACAACAAAAAAGTGACTTTAAGAATCAATACAGAATCCCAAATTTCATTCTGAAACACACACACAACCGCACACAGAAAAAGGAACCTTCCAGATGCACGCGTGTGAAGCCAATTTTGGAACACATGTATGCATCGACGAACCCAGTTTTTTTTTCTTTAAGAACATTGACTATATATTCAAACACACACACACACACACACATATATATATACATATATATATATATATATATATATATATATATATATATATATGCATAAAAAATTTTTTAGTTGACGCTATTTCTCCAAGCACCTGCTGAAATTAACCTCTGGTGAGTACTCGCTTTTCTTTCTTCTTGCTTATCACCCCCTCCAGCCATTTCCTTTAGTCGCAGCTACAAATAAATAAATAATAATAATAATAATAATAATAATAATAATAATAATAATAATAATAATAAAAAAATAATAATAGTAACTAATAATAATCATAGAAATAATAATAATTAATAATAATAATTAATAATAATAATTAGTAATAATAATAATGGACACACAACAGGTTAGCTTAAAACCCCCACAATTTATGGACACGAGTGTCGAGGGATGGTTTTCGATAATAGAAGCTCAATTCCATCTCAGACACATTATGAGTGACGATACTAAGTTTTATACAGTTATCAGCACATTGCCGCCTGACGTGGTAACAAATATATCTCAAAGTTAAAGGAGTCTGTGTTGTCTGCATATGAAAAGACCAGACCTGAACTCCTGGAGAATTTGATGAAGACCACTACGTTAGCTGATCGTCCGTCATTATACCTCCAGGAGATGATAACGGTCACACATAGAATAGGGGCAAGCAACGAGATAGTGCGCCTTTCCTCTCCTGCCTCTAGTGATTCGGAAAACTAGAAAGGCGGACTGCATTTGCTTCAGTAGTGCCGCCGTTATTAGAAGTTTCTGCTAAAATAGGAGCGTCTAAAGTCAATTTTATCATAGATACAGGAGCCAGTGTTTCCATTTTACCACATTCTGTAGTAAATGGAATTACTCTGGAGCCAACTCCTGTTCATATCTCTACCGCTAACGGTGAAAGCATAAAATGCTATAGTCAGACAAACCTCGAAGTTAAGATACCCCGTTTGAGAAGATCTTTTCAATGGAGTTTCGTGATCGCAGATGTGACTAACCCTTTGTTAGGATTTGACTTCTTAAACAAATTTAACATTATAGTGGATTGTAAAAATAGATCCATCCGTGATAACGTAACGGAGTGTGAAATTACAGTCAATGCAGTAACGGGAACTGATGCTGCAGTGATGAACAAAATAGACCAAGCAGATTATGTTACCGAAGTAATAGTTTTTTTTTTTTTTTTTTTTTTACACAGTGATCACCACTTATCAAGGCCCGGAAGCCACTCAGGGATAAGGGTTATTGCAAGTACATTACGTTAGTGTGGAGATTTGATGGAGTGTTTACTTAAGGGGGCGGTTCATTAGGTAAATATAATAATGTGCTTTCACCACATAGCGACACAAACAAAGACTATGGTGGGATGTATCACAGGATTGATACAGGCAGCCACCTACCAGGCTTTGCTAAAGCCAGACAACTTTCCGGTCCTAAGTTAAACGCAGCACAGGCAGAATTTAAAAAGTTACTAAATACGGGAATTATCCAGCCTTCCAGTAGCGAGTGGGCAACCCTTTTGCACTTGGTGAAGAAGCCGGATGGGTCATATCGAGCGTGCTGTGATTTCCGTGCGTTAAATAGCATTACTAAAACAGACCGCTACCCGGTACCAAATATAAATTCCTTCTGCACACAGTTAGCTAATAAACAATATTTTTCCAAAATAGATTTAACTGCAGCATATCTTCAGATTAAGGTACACCTTGAAGATATGCCTAAGACAGCAGTAGTGACACCTTTTGGTTTGTTTGAGTTTAATTACATGCCATTTAGTTTAAAGAATGCTGCGGCTACATTTCAGCGTTTTATGGATAAAATATTTTAAAAATTAAATTGCATATTTATATATTTAGACGACATACTAGTTTTTAGCGAAAGTGAGCAACAGCACAAGGAAGATTTAGATAGAGTATTTAGGATCCTTAGTGATAACAATTTAAAGATTTCCTTAGATAAGTGTGTATTCGGAGTACCAGAGTTAGATTTCTTAGGTTTTCAGGTGAGCAAAGAAGACTTGTTGCCTACTTTAAAGAAAATCAAAGAGTTCGAAAATTTTCCGATACCCAAGGACTCAAAAAGCTTACGTAGATTTCTGGGGATGACAGGTTTTTACTGCAAATTAGTCCCTAATTATGCATCCATAATTTTACCAGTATCCGAACGGATGAGGTTGGATCCTGAAGCAAAGGCCGAGCTTAATGAGGAAGAAACTAACACCTTTAAAACAATAATAAGCAAATTATCGGAAATTACGGCATTAGCTCATCCACAGTCTTCAGCTACAAAATACCACTTACGCCGCTGGTGCTGCATTACACCAGTTGGTAGATAAGAAACCAGTACCTATAGGTTTCTTTTTCAAGAAATTTTCTCAAACCCAAGCCAAGTATTCCACGTTTGACAGAGAGCTACTAGCAGCTTATTTTTCAGTGATACATTTCCGCCACCTCATAGAAGGTCATCACGTGACATTATTCACTGATCATGTCATCATGTGGAGCCTTTTATAGTCAGACGCCAGCAAAGTCAGATAGACAACAGCGACACTTATCAGTGCTTGCTGAATATATTGCTAATGTGGAGTACATTAAAGGAGCTGAGAATATAGTTGCAGACTGTATGTCTCGGCCTGCATTAGCTGTGCAGATAGATGCATGCGACTTGGCTGAAATAGCCCAGGCACAAAAAGGTGATGATGAAATAAAGTCATACACTAATTTGAAAGAATACTGTGTGTCAAGCGAAGTTGGCTCAGTCCTATGCAATACTTCAACTAAGTACCCCAGACCGTTTATCCCAAAAGAGCTTCATCAAGCTATTTTCAACAGTTTACATAGCTTGGCGCATCCTGGTACGGGAGCATCTATAAAACTGGTCAAGTCCAGATACTTTTGGCCTAGTTTAGATAAAACGATTAAACGATTCTGCGCAGAATGTGTAGTGTGTCAACAATCAAAAGTTCACAGACACACAAAGTCTGCAGTCCAAGAATTTGAGTTACCATCTGCACGTTTCCAGACGGTACATATCGATATCGTTGGACCCCTGCCCTTAACGCGAAATGCGTCTGACCCTTACCCGAGCCCTTACAAATATTTGCTTACTTGCATTGATCGTGCAACTCGCTGGATTGAAGTACAGCCTATGACTGATATAACAGCACAGTCGGTAGCAGAAGCGTTTATCAATGCATGGGTATCTCGATTTGGAGTCCCACTGCATGTGGTAACTGACAGAGGAAGTCAGTTTGAGAGCGAATTGTTCCAGGAATTAGCCAAGGTAGTAGGTTTTTACCGATTGAGGACAACTTCGTATCACTCTCAAAGTAACGGGATGATCGAAAGAGCACACCGTACCCTTAAAGCGGCAATAATGGCTCGAAAAGAATCATGGATGAAAGCGATACCGGTGATTCTGCTAGTTATATGTAGCACCCCTAATGAATCAGGATTTTCCCCCTTTATGTCTGTTACTGGAGCTCCGATATTGATTCCTCAGCAGTTGATACACAAGCAGAGAGTAGGAGAAACTCCAGTTAATAACCAGTACATACATAATTTGTGTGAATGGATGTCCCAAATTGATGTACTCAACAACGGAAAAGGATATATCCATGACAGTCCCAAAACATTTATACTGAAAGGTTTATCTTCCTGTGAAAAAGTATGGCTCAGAGTTGATCGAGTTAGGAAACCATTAGAAGCACCGTACTCAGGTCCTTATAAAGTTTTGACTCGATCAGATAAGCATTATCAGATCAATATGAACAACAGTACTCATACACACGTATCAATAGATAGATTAAAGCCGTACATAGAACCAACTAGTACTAATAAAGTTAGACCAACTGAGAAGGCACAGACACATGACGGTACTACTAATGATAAACTTATTAAGGCAGATGATACCGACAAAGTTGAAGATAAAATTGCTGACACATATAAGTCTAGATCTGGTAGGAAAGTAACATGGAAAAAGAAAAATGAGTACTTTTATTTTTAAACAAATTTCGGCAATATACATATTTAATAATTCTGTGGAGGGTACTTAACTCCGTTATTTGGAGGGGGACTCATGTAGTGAACTACAACTATGATGCTGCTACGATATGCTTCCCTTATTTCTCTCTCTCTCCCTACTCTTCTACTTTTCCCTTCCTTTCTTCTCTCAACGTCACCAGAGGTTTCAGCCAATCAGAATAGAGGACTGTCCTGGAGGGAGATACAAAGAAGAAATCTGTCTCAGACATGTGGAAACGATAGAAGCATCAACACGCGACGGACTCGTTTCCCTGGGTAAAGACTTTTACCAAAGAAAATGTATCATCCCCTTTGTACCCCTATATCTTGGAAACCTTTATAAAACATCATCAATCCTAAAGTTTCATTGCACTTAATTATAACCCAATGTTTTCTTTTCCACAACCGTTCTTTTTCAGCACTCTTGTTCTCTCTCTAATTTCGGAGGTGCCCCAAAAAGGGGACCGACCGAAATGGTGACCCTTCTTCAAACGTCGTTAAAAGCTATGGCAACCACCATACTGTTGCTACATCTGGGCAGGAGCTGCTAGAAGCAGCTTATCCTTCCTTGACAGAGTTCAAAATAGACTTTGTAGCTTAGTGGGGGATGCCCTTTTCTCTTCCCTGCAACCTTTTCATCACAGAAGAGACGTTGCAAGCCTGTCTCTGCTTTATCGTTATTCTCATGGCAAGTGCTCAGCTGAACTTCAGACTATGTAATAATATCATAGAACTACTTTCATAAGCGCAAAAGTTGTGGTCCCTGGCGTATGAATATATACGAGGTTCTCACTTCCCGCTCGGACATGGGCTAGTCAACATATGTATATCTTTTCCTTATGTATATACGTATTAATAAATCAATTTGTTCATATAAACGTCTCTGCTATAATTCAAGCACCAACACACCCACACTCACTTATCAATTCAACATGGTGGCAGCAATGAGGATGTTAAAAAGAAAAATTACTTTAAAAAAAACAAAACAAAAAAAAACAGCAAAAAAAATACATTTTTCACAGAACACAAGTATTTATCAGGTATTTGGATTCATTTTTTTCTTTTAACACTCCGTGTAACTTCTCGTATTTTTTGGCGCCATTTAAAAAAAAAAAACTTGTTGCTACTGCTACTATCTCTTTTTGTTATTACTGTCTATATTACGATGTCTCGAAACGATATACCCTCAATGAACTGGCAAACAGAAAACCCGGCCGAAACCTTCCAACTTTTCAAACAACGAATGCAACTGTATCTTATTATTAATAAAATAAAAACAGAACAACAAATAAGTTATATTTTATTGCAAATCGGGCATGAGGGGTTTAGAAGATTTAATACCTGGACATTATCGGAAGAAGAAAAAAAAAACTCTCCTGAATTTATATTTAATCGATTCATAGAACAGCTCGAGCCAAAAGAGAATTTTAGAGTGAATCGATTAAAATTAATGTCCTACAGACAAAAACAAGATGAATCGTTGGATGATTTTGTAAATAGATGTAGACGACTCACACAAAAATGTTCGTTATGCGAATCTGATCAACAACAATGCATAATAGAACTTATTATCGCCAGCACTCCAAAAGGAGTTGTTGGGAAAAAACAATACCCTAACATTAGAAGAAGCTATTCGCATCGAAAAAATGTATGAAACTTCTAACATACATCTAAAACAACTCAGGGTTATGTTAAATAGCAACGAAAATAGTAACCCTAACCCTAACCCTAACCACTATCCAGACAATAAGAACATCAAAAATTTCTAAGAAATTTAATAACTGACTTTTTTAAACTCATTGCGCAAGCATTCTTACAGAGGTTATCCATTGTCTCTTCAGATAACTGATGTACTGACCTATCTTTCGGCAAGTTTTACTAGTTTAGTAAAGAAAGTTTTTCTTTTACTTTAGACCTGTTGAATGTTGCTAAGAGCGAAATATAGTATCTGTTCTGATACTACGCACCGTCTTTTCTGTCCTTGGTTAGTGCAAGAGAAATCCAGTGTTCTTTTTTTTTGGGGGGGGGAGGAGCTGAATTTTCCTCACACAAAAAACCTGAATATAGCACTCAAAAGACCACATCATGCCTCCCTACAGTGGAAGAGCTAACACACCATTTTGCAGGTGTCAAGCTATTTTCTAAACTGGACACTAAAGCTGGTTATTGGTCGATACACCTGGATAGTGAGTCTCAACCACTAACGACATTCCAATCTCCTTATGGTAGGTACTGTTTTCAGAGACTACCATTTGGATTGAGTGTATCACAAGATATTTTGCAAATGAAGATGGACCAGATACTTGAACAAGTTGATGGTGCAGTGGGAATCGCTGACGATGTTGTTGTCTATAGCAAAACGGATGAAGAACACAACCAGATTCTACAAAAGCTCATGCAAGTAGCTGCTAATAATGGTGTCGTGTTCAATTCTACAAAATGTGAAATCAAATCAAAAAGCATATCCTTCTTTGGGATGATCTATAGTGAAAATGGTGTCAGTCCGGATCCAGAAAAGCTCAAAGATCTAAAAAACATGCCATACCCAACGTGTAAGAAAGAGCTACAAGAATTCTTAGGTTTTATCACATACTTGTCACCATTTATTCCTAACCTTGCTGACAAGACACATACTTTAAGAGGACTATTAAAGAAGGACGCACCTTTTCCTTGGGAAGAACACCACAAGGAATGTTTTGAAAAACTCAAAACAGAAATTAGCCAAAATTCTACGTTAACATATTTTAACACAACTGAAATACCAACACTACAAATGGACGCAAGTTTAAAAGGATTTGGAGCCGCATTAATGCAAAACAAAAAAATGCATCAAAGTCTCTAACAGACACTGAAAAGCATTACGCATGCATAGAAAGAGAGCTTCTTGCAATTGTGTTTGGGGTCCAAAGATTTCACATATACCTATATGGCTGTAAATTTAAGATACTCACTGATCATAAGCCACTCATCATGATTTTACAGAAGCCACTGACTAGTGCACCTCCTAGACTGCAGCGAATGCTGATCAAGTTACAGGGATATCAGATGCAAATAGAGTACATACCAGGACGGGAAATGACTCTAGCTGATACTCTGAACCATCTCCCTAGCACTGAAAACACAGAAACAATTGACTCAGACGTGCAAGTCGATTTGGTGAGATTCAGGAGTGAGCGCCTGAACGAGATAAAAAAGGAAACAAAGGCTGATCCAGTATTTGATCAGCTGCAAGAAATCATAACAACAGGATGGCCAGATTCAATAAAGGAAGTACTGCCAACAATACGGTCATACTGGTCATACAGAGATGAACTATCTGTCAGTGATGGTATCATCATGAAGGGGTCAAGGATTATTATCCCAAAAACCCAACAAAAAATCATTTTAGACCAGCTTCATTACAGCCATCAAGGTATTGAAAAGACACGTCTTCAAGTCAGGGATGCTGTATATTGGAAGAAGATTAATTCTGATATCGAAAACATGATCAAGAAATGTTCAATATGCCAAGAAAATCTTCCAGCACAACCAAAGGAAACTCTACAACCACATGACATCCCCAGCAGAGCATGAGAAGTTGTTGGAACTGACTTGTTTCACTTTAATGATCAAGAATATCTAATAATTGCTGATTACTACAGAAAATTCCCAATTATAAGGAAAATGACTAGCTTAACTACAAGCAACATGGTCATCTCAGCAATGAAACAGATTTCCTCTTAGCATGGTATTCCCACCAGAGTCATTAGTGACAACGGACCACAATATTCCAGTGAAGCATTCAGAGAATTTGCCCAACAATGGCAATTTGACCACATATCGTCATCCCCAAATTTCCCAGAATCTAATGGTTTTGTTGAGTGTCAAATCCAAACAGTTAAAAGAACACTAATCAAGGCAAAGCAAGCAGGTAGAGACCCTAATTTAGCAATGCTATGCCTACGAACAACACCAATCAGTCACAAGTTACCAAGCCCTGTGAAATTTTAAACAACCGCATTATGGGATCAAACATAATTGCGAAAATTCCAAATCCCAGATTTCCCAACCCTGACCATATCCATGAACAACTAGAACATAAGACAGGATATGCAGAAAATGTAGCATGACAGAACAGCTCATGATTTACCAGCACTTGTCCCTGGACAAGATGTTCGAATGCTAGATAATCAAACAGCGAAATGGAAACCAGCAACAGTTTTAAGTAAACGTGAAGAACACAGATCATACATCCTTCAACTCCCAGATGGATCTTCAAAATACAAAGCAGCGTCCAAATAAGGGCGACTGGAACATCTACCCGCAAACAAGTTCATTTCAATGATCACATCACCTCATCACAAAGTGAACACACTAACACAAACAATAGCTTACACCAACTAGCACCAAAACAATCAACATATAACACAAAATGTGGCCGTGAAATACATAGGCCAAAAAGATATAAATAACATATGTACTGGTGTATATAATAAACATTTGAACAATGTTTTTTTTTAACTATCTGGTAAGGGGGATGTAGTAATATCATAGAACTACTTTCATACGTACAAGAGTTATGGCCCCTGGTGTATGAATATATACGAGGTTCTCACTTCCCGCTCGGACGTGGACTAGTCAACATATGTATATATATTTTTTTTTTTTTTTACATAGGCATCACCACATTATCAAGGCCAAGAGGCCACTCAAGGATAAGGGTTAAAGAGTGTACAGTAGAAATTGGACATTATAGTATATCTTTTCCTTATGTATATATGTATTAATAAACCAATTTGTTCATATAAACGTCTCTGCTAGAATTCAAGCACCAACACACCCACACCCACATACCAGTTCAACAGTCCCCACTGTTCTGACTTTCACGAAAATAACTCACCTAGCTGAAACCACTATAAATAATTTCCCACACTCCTTGTCTGTGCCTAAACCTAAACATAGATTCCATGAACAAAGCTTATTTCTTATAACTGCATGCCTGTGGAGCTCTGTTCCCCTTTCCTGCTTTCCAGCTGACTACAATATGGTCATCTTCAAGTCCAATGTAAACAAGTTCTTGATAAGCCGTTCCCCTTAAGTAATCCTATTTACCAAATTTTCACTACTAACGATTCCTACGATATTGTCCCATTGACCACTGTACACTCATTAACCCTTAGCCTCGAGTGTCCTCCGGGTCTTGGTAAGTGGTGATTCCTTTATAAAAAAACAAAAAACAAAAAGCAAAATTTCAAACATTATAAAAAACGCATCCAATACATAGCATTCCCTAAATAGTTTAAAAAGATTTTAAAAAGTGTTTTCAATAATTCTTAAAAAATAGAAATAAAAATAATTTCAATAATTTTTAATAAAAATAAGACTGAAAAAACTTTTCAATGATTATTAAATAAAAATAAAGGAAGACTGGAAAAACGTAATACCCCCCCCCCCCAAAAAAAATAAGTACATGCATGGGGAGATATATAAGCGTGAGGGAAAAAGCTAAGGAACTCATTTGCAGCGTCACCGCTTCCAGTAGCACTATACCGGATGTCAGGAAGTACGTTAGCTGACTATATATATAAAATCCTCTATATTTTATTCGAATGAAAAAAAAAAATGTTTAAGCCGTCGATCTAGTCATTTACCTATAAAAATGTAATTTTATTGGAGATAAAGAAAATACAAAATCTCCTCCCCACCTCTTTCTCTCTCTCTCTCTCTCCCTCTCTCTCTCTCTCTCTCTCTCTCTCTCTCTCTCTCTCTCTCTCTCTCTCTCTCTCTCTCTCTCTCTCTCTCTCTCTCTCGCAAAAGAAATGTTGAATAAAAGGAAAGCGTGTACCTTTTTTTTTTTTAATCGGAGACCAAATCATATGGAATAAAAACAGAAACAAAGAATGTGTGTATATCGTTGCCATGACAATGGATAATTGCCGCTTACATACTTAATAAGTAATGGTGCTTGCACACACACACACACACACACACACACATTGCATTTTTACTCTGAACAATAAAAAATGAAACCTAAATTGCTAAAAACAAATAAAAAATTATTTTATTTTGAAAAAAAAAAACAAAACAAAAAAAAAAAACAAACATAAAAATGTCGCTTACGGAAGTATTCTGATACTTGGTAACAAAAACAACAATAACAATAAAAAATAATAGTAGAAATAAGCTTAGTTTTTTTTAACAAATGAACATGTTCTCAGTATTAAATTTCAAACATGACTTATTCATACATTTTGATAATTTTAAAATTCATTTTCGTCGATTTTTACTGTAAATAGCAAAGTGGCGTCCTAGTGTGATTGCTTAAGTACAGGAAAAATATTATTTTGGTATGTACTGTCAAAGATAAATTATGTTTTATCGTTATTATTTTAGAAATATAGATTAGGTGTTAAAAAAATAGTTATTTTGTTGTTAAGTTTGTTTTTTTATACTTGTTTTTATGTATTGTTTACATCGTTGCTTAAGAGCGTAAGCGATGTCCGTGCACAGGATGGGTGCACGGATAATGTACCTATTTACTATGCCTCCCCACTGGACAGAGTTAGACACCAGGGTCGTTTTTTAACGTGGAGAAAAGGTACAAAAATAAAAATTGTCTCAGTCGTGAAGGATTTCTCCTCCACCGAAAGAGAACAAGAAATAGAAGTGCAGCATCTGAAGAACAGATGGTATTTATTTGCTCCCCCACCGAGCAAATTAGGCACAAGGCCAATTTTTAATGTGAGGAGTGAAGGGAGGGGGAAGGGAAAAAGGGGACCAGCTCCCGAGAGGTGGGAAATGGGACTGGTTAAAGGTCAGGTATGTGGGGTTGCCCCCACATCTGGTCTTTGCTAGTCATAGCTTGCAGTATCTGTCGGAACAGATGCTACACTTTGATCTTGTCCCGAAGGTGCACGGATAATGTAATAGAAGGCCGTTTCACTAAAAGTCACGACTTGGTAACGCCAAAGAATAAAGTACAATACGGATTATTACAAATGGTCATCCTTTCCTGTTTTATTTCATTCGATTAATTTTTTTTTTAATCATTAATCATTTATTTTCATTTAAAAAGATTATTTATCATTCAATTTTAATTTGTTTGTTTATTCGCTAAATTCATTATTCAGTTTTGCCAGCGTTTAATTTCGTCTGCATCGAACATACGTAATTTCACACACACACACACACACACACATTGAATAAAATTCAGTTTCTATACAAATAGAACCATGTTTTTTTTTCTTAATGCAATGTTTAAATAAATAATAAACGAATTTTAATCTTTAAAATCCACGAGAGAACAAATTGTTTATTTAACTTGGTAATCGTGAAGAAAGAGAGAGCCTGTTTCCTCCGTTTGACTATAGGTGGCGTTACTGTCTGTCCACCCAGTTATGGAAGCACAAAATGTATATAATGGGACCTTTGAAATAAAAATAAATGTTTTTGTTATATTTTCATTTTAAACATGTTTTTCTTTGTTTTGTTTTGTTTTTTTGCAAACGTATTTAAGTTTTATTTTTTTTCAAACATATTTAAGTTTTTTTTTTTGTAAACATATTTAAGTTTATTTGTTTATTTTTAAACATTTACGTTTTTGTTTGTTTTTACGTTTTTTTTTGTTTTGTTTTTTTTTTTGCAAGCACAAACTAAATATTTTTGAAATATTTTTCTTTTTGAAAAGTTTGCTTATGCACTTATTGTACCGCGCTATTTTTTAATAGTAGTTTCAATAAGGTTTTACAATATCCTTTTTCAAATATATATATAAATACTCGCGGAAAAGGTAAAATAAGTGCAGAAAAATTAAGAAAAAAGTGGGGGGGGGTCCATAAAAAAAAAGATAAAAGAAAAAACGTTGATTTTTTTTTTTATTATAAGAGCGTAAAAAATACTCACGGAAAAACGGTTGTACCCATAAATATGTTTAAAAGAAAAATATAGCAAAAACACATAGTTTATGCTTGCAAAAATAAAAAAAACATAAAAACAAACAAAAACGTAAATGTTTGAAAATAAACCAGCAACAAAACGTAAATGTTTGGAAAAATAAAACTTAAATATGTTTGCAAAAAAAAAAAAAAAAAAAAAAAAAACAAAAACAAAAGAAAACGTAAATATGTTTGCAAAAAAAAAAAAAAAATGTTTAAAATGAAAATATAACAAAAACATTTATTTTTATTTCAAAGGTGCCATTATATACATTTTGTGCTTCCGTAACTGGGTGGACAGACAGTAACGCCACCTATAGTCAAACGGAGGAAACAGGCTCTCTCTTTCTTCACGATTACCATTTAACTTTAAACGCAGAAACACAATTTGGTTGACATTTATCAAAAATCAAATTTTATGAGGAAGCGAGGCGGGAAGGGAAGGGGGATGCGGAAAACACCATATTGGTTTATAATTTATCGACTCCGAAACCTCATCCCAATATTGTAGAAGTGTCTTTTTCTTTTATTGAATAAATTGAGTTTCCGTGCAAAAATTGTATTGCTTATTTTTCTCTTTTTCAATGCATTAAAAAAAAAAAGTGCTTATTCAGATTGGCACTTATGGCGGCAATTAAAAGTAAAGAAAATAAAAAGTGGGTATGATGTACGTACCATACACGGAACGAAGATGAAATATTTAAAAAAAAAAAAAAAAAAAGAAAGAAAGAAGAAAACAACATAATTTGATCAAGTATTTTTTTTTTAATTAAAAATTTTTTTTTTATTATTCACGAAAATCAAGTTTTAAGCAACTTGTAGTGACCACCTTAAAATCCGATGAAATAAAAATGGGAACAACTCAAATCAAAGTTGAGAGGTGAAAAATCAGCCTTACGTTCATCGTTGTTTATTAGTAGCAAAATCGCTAAAAAGTGTAATTTTTGTTTTTCTTAGTTTTAAATAAAACTACTTTATCGATTTATGTGATATTTGGAATATGGCATCATTCTGTAACAAGTACATCATACAGACTTTTCTGTATTTTCTTTACCTTTAGTTGTCGCCATAAATGCCAATCCGAGCAAGCACCAAAAAGTTTTCTAATTCAGTCTGACTGTTTGACAGATGTTGCTTGTTTGTACCTTAGGCATGACGTCATTTTTCAGTGTCCATGCCTGGTTTACGGTGGCCGTGGCGGCCGTGATAGCGGTCGCTTTACTTGCAATAATGAAAGTAAAAAATAAAATGATCGGTTTCGTCGAATAAAGTTTTAAAAATTAAAAATCACTTTCGTTTACAGATGATATATTTAAAAAATTTCTGGGAATAAAATATCTTTTTTTTTTTGCTATAAATTCAATGTTTTTAGTTATTTTGATGAATTGTTTATATTGTTGCTTAAATGCGTAAGCGACTCTTTACGGCCCCAATAAGCCAGATGAAAAAAAAGGATAAGAATTCATTTTTAGTTGGATAGTTAGAGTTTAAAAATTCAAAATCGCTTTGGTATCTAGTCGATATTTATTTTATAGATATATATTTTTGTAGTAGGAAATCGTTTCGTAATAAATTTTATACCGATATATATTGTTTATATCGTTGCTTAATTGCGTAAGCGACCTCGATTTACGGGAGCACGGTGTGGAGTCGTTTTGTTATCAAAACAGCTTTAATGAAAATAAAAGAGTGAAAGAATCTTGGTACTAGTGCACTTATTGATCCGTGCTGAAATAATAACGTTATTATTTAAAAAGCCATTCTTAACATGTGGAGGGGAGGGTGTTTTGTACATAATCTATACCTTAACCTTACAATTGAATAAAAAAAAAAAAACATACAAAACTTTAATTAAACTTGAAAATACGATTAAAAAAGCGCGGATCAGTAAATGTATTAGCACCAGGTTCTTATATATAATTCAACAAAATTAATATATATATATATATATATATATATATATATATATATATATATATATATATATATAATATTTTTTATATGTACGTACCCGTCACGGAACGAAGACGTCATATTCCAATTATCACGTAACTTTATGAAGTAGTTTTATTTTTTAACTAAGAAAACCAGATTTTATTAGTAAGCAAAAAGGAACTGTCGCGCATCGTCATAGTGAAAAACAAACAAACAAACAAAAAAAAAACAAGGGTAGATAAGTTCACAATAATTCAAACTTGCGAAATCAGCCTTGTAGTACTAACGATTGCACATTAATCGCTAAAAACCGTAAAGTTTGATTTTATAAAAAAAACAAAAAAACTACTTGATAAATTTACAAGGATTTTGGAATATGATACTTTCTTTCCGTGACGAGTACGTACATCATAAATATATTTTCTGTACTTTAAAAAAAAAAAAAAATAGGTTGGATCCTGAATAAGAACCGATAAAAGTTATTTTTTTGTTACTTTAAAAATTCAGGATTGCTTTCGTTTATAATTGTTTTTATTTAAAAAAAAAAATTATTTATTTGGACATATGAAATTACTTTTTGTACATTTTTTATTTATTTTATTTTGAATTGCATAGCTATTGCATAATATTATAAAATGAAACAACTTGATCAGTTTACGCTATTTTTGAAATATGACATTTTCGTTCCGTGAAGGATACGTACATCATCATAGATGAAAAAAAAAAAAATCTGGGTTTGTATTACTGTACACATAGATTCGAAAAAGTTGTCAAAAAACAAATATATAACAAATAAATGTTATCAAAGGCAAGATAAGTTACTTTTCTACCAAACTGGATATAATTTTCGTGTTTTTATTCAATGTAACATGTTTATTCAACTCGAAAAGCATACAGTGTTTACCGATGTATTGGAAAATTCAAAATGGCGCCCGACTCTCCCTTTAACACGGTAAGTTCGGGAAAAGGTGTTATAAATAATAAACTAGACAACATACTGTTAGAAATTCGCTCAATGTATGTTACCGTGACATAAGTTGACATATATTCGGTGTTTCTTTTAATAGTATTTTGTCTAGCTTTTTATTTATAACACCTTTTCCCAAACTTACCGTGTTAAAGAGAAAGTCGGGCGCCATTTTGAATTTTTCAATACATCGGTAAACACTGCATGTTTTCGAACTGATTAAACATGTTACATTGAATAAAAACACAAAAAATATATCCAGTTTGGTAGAAAAGTAACTTATCTTGCTTTTGATAGCATTTATTTGTTATATATTTGTTTTTTGACAACTTTTTCGAATCTATGTGTATAGTAATACAAACCCAAGATTCTGTACAGAAAATTTTTTGTGATTGTATTACACGTCAGAGAACTAATCACATAAATTGATCAAGTATTTTTTTTAACTAAGAAAATAAAATTTTATGACGAAGCGAGAGGTAGGATTTTTTGATCGGCCATGTTGAATAATTCAGAGGAGACAACTCAATTCGAACTATCGAGATCAAAATCAGCCTTATAATGGATAAATTTAGTATTAAAATCGTTAACAATCATAAAAATTTATTTTCTTAGTTAAAAAATACTTAATCAATTTACGTGATTTTTGGAATATGACATCTTCGTTCATACATCATAAAGATTTTTCGGGTTTGTATCCACAGAAGTACGAAAAAGTTGCAACCCCCTTTCCCCTCAAAAAACAAGAAAACAAATATATAACAATTAAATGCTACCAAAGCCAAGATAAGTTACTTCTCTACCTAACTGGATTAATTTTTAGTGTTTTTATTCAACGTAAAATGTTAATTCGGTTAGAAAAACAAGTAATATTGAGCGCTATATATATATATATATATATATATATATATATATATATATATATATATATATGAGCAAACAGTTAATAAAATATGTTAAAAAACACTCTGAAATGAGTTAAAAACATATTTAATCAGAAAAGGAAAAACTAGATAAGTGGATATATATATATATATATATATATATATATATATATATATATATATATGCTAGGTTTATTTATGGTGTCTTTTACATTTAATAAACACCCTTTCCAATATTTGCTGATGAGGAAACCTTGTTTAATAAAAAACTATATGTAATAATTATTGTCCGTAACTTGATGTCTACCACAATAAAAACATTGTTTTCCGAAACGATCGTACAAATAATTGATTTTGTTGTTGTTCCTTCTTATGAAACGGATTTTTAATTTAATTATAATTTGAGTTTTAAATTATCAATCACATTACTAAATATTAAATTAGCTCTGGGATATTTACCTATCGAGCTTATTATATATCTAAATTACAACGAGCACTTTTTATTTCCCTGTATTTTAATTAAACTAGAAATTTTACTATTACATTAAAATACACTTTGCTCTTTAGACTATTGTTCTAATCTCCTTTAAATTATATATATATATATATATATATATGTGTGTGTGTGTGTGTGTGTGTGTGTAGTTGCTTGTTGCTGGATGTCAACATTTTGAACCGAGAGAGAGATTTAGCTGTCGTACAAAGCTAAAACTCTATAACACCATCAGGTATTCGGTCCTGGATATGACCTTAAACTATATCCGATGGTGAGGGCCCCAGCTTGCAGGCCTTAGGGAGTGTGGAGCCACCCTTTAATTGTCATTGCTCCCAGGTCCACTCTGACCCGGAGTGGTAGCACCTGTTAGGGTCCCAACTATGGGTTAAATAGAATACGACTTAAAAAACAAATATACTATATTAAAAAATCGTTCTTCAAAATCACCAGATTCGGCATTAAATAACCTGAAAAGGGTTGATATGCCGTAAAACAAAACAACCAACCAACCATCAGGTATAGATACTCCCTCAGTCTATAAAAAAAAAAAATGGTCCTATTGCGATGGAAAAGTTGTGACGCGTGTAGGTCTGAAATGCTGGAAGCATGTAATAATTGATCTGCCATCATTATATGTATCTATGTATAGGTGTATGTATGTTTATGTACATGTGTGTGTATATGTGTGTATATCTATGTGTATATGTATGTATATATGTATGTGTATATATGTTTGCGTGTGTATGTATGTGTATATATGCATGTATGTGCATGTATATATATAGGCGTGTGTATGTGTATTTATGCATGTATGTATGTATGTAGATGTATGCATGTGTATGTATGCATATATATGTGTATGTATGTATGAGCATATATGTATATGTGTATGAGTGCATATTTATGTACGTGTATGTATATGTAGGTAAGTGTATGTATATATGTATGTGCATATGTGTACGTATGGGTATATGTATGTATATGTGTGTATGTATTTGTATATATGTATGTATGTATATCTGTATGTATGCATGTGTGTCTATACGTATGTATGTGTATTATTCATGGTGTATGTATATATGTATGTTTACAGATATGTATGTGTGTATGTGTAGATATGTATATTTGCGTTTATATATATATGTATGTATCCCAATGACCGTCTTGTGTATGTTCATGTATGTATAAGTATGTGTATGTATGCATATATGTGAGTCAATAGTCATTTCTATGTTTGTATGTGTATGTATGTATATATATGTATGCATGCGTACATGTATATATATATATATGTATATATACCAGTGACGTCTTCAGTGTCATGTCTGCTTGTGCGTGTGAATTTAGCCGGGCAGGACTAAAGTCATTTTCGGCTCATGGACTTTCAGTACCTGAGGGAGTGGCACTCGTCTGACAAGACGTTGCAATCATCATATATGTACATATTTTTTTTTTTTTTTGGCAACTTTTTAGTACCTCTGTGGATTGGATTATGGATTACTACAAACCCGATTTTTCTTAATGTTTTTATTTTAAAATAAGTGTAATTTTAAATAACCCCTGATTTTTCTGTATTGTTTGTTTATTTTATTTTTTTTTGATAAGGTTGAATTCGAAATAAGCACCCTTGATCTTTCATTGTTTATGTCGTTTGTTAAGGGCGTAAGCGATCCCGGCGAGCACTAGGGTCGCTTACGCTCTCAACAAAGTAAAATGCGTAATGAAAGAAATTTTTTTTTTTTTTTTTTTTGACTTAAACTGAAGATCGTTTTGCTAGAGGAAGTCGTCGAACGCTTACAAACACAAAAACAACACCTCAGCCAAATCATCTTTCTTTCTTTATTTATTTAATTTATTAAATAGCTTAATGTCTGCCAGGATTTTTTCTTATTCTCGCTGATAGATAAATCGACAAAAGCCGAGAGAAAAAAAAAAAAAAAAAGGTTTCGGCCTTTTAAACCATGCCAATACAACTCCACCATAAACGACCAAATAAAAAATCGACTTTTTATTCGTTGATTGAATGTCAGTATTCTGGTCATGCATATACGCGATTGGCACAGGTAAGCCCGATATTTCTTTTTGTTTTAAAATTAAAATTTATCCATAATATCATTATTATTTGTTATTGTTATTTATCATCGTCCCTGCTGCTCTAAAAAATATATATATATGTCCGAAAAATGTTTATACTACAAATTATATAGCCTTTAAAAATAGAACCAGGTTTTGAGTATTTTTGTCTTTAAATTCGATTTTTTTCAATTAAAAAAATATATAATTTATTGCGATTCCATGCATGTACATTATGATAGATATACACACTGAAGTATTACATGTATAAACTGTATATAAACTGTATATAAAAGTATATATTATATACATAGAGAGATAGATACGTTTTTAGTTAATTTCAAATAAGTTACATAGTTACGACAATAACAATGCTACTACTTGTTTACTCGAAATTAAATAAAATAAAAAACAAACAAACTTATCGGCACTTCGACACTATTGGGATGAGATTTCTGAAATCATAATACTGAATTTCACATGAAAACAATGGAAGCTGCGTATCCCTCGTATTTTTTAAGATGATTATATCCAAAAATTACGAAAATCGATGAGGTAGAAAATTATTTTATTAAAGAAAATAGGGGTTTGTATTACTGTACACATAGATTCGAAAAAGTTGTCAAAAAACAAATATATAACAAGTAAATGTTATCAAAGGCAAGATAAGTTACTTTTCTACCAAACTGGATATATTTTTTGTGTTTTTATTCAATGTAACATGTTTATTCAGCTCGAAAAACATGCAGTGTTTACCGATGTATTGGAAAATTCAAAATGGCGCCCGACTCTCTCTTTAACAGGTTAAGTTTGGGAAAAGGTGTTATAAATAATAAACTAGACAAAATACTATTAAAAAAAACACCGAATATATGTCAACTTATGCCACGGTAACATATATTGAGCGAATTTCTAACAGTATTTTGTCTAGTTTATTATTTATAACATCTTTTCCTGAACTTACCGTGTTTAAGAGAGTGTCGGGCGCCGTTTTGAATTTTCCACGGTATGTATGCTTTTCGAGCTGAATAAACATGTTACATTGAATAAAAACACGAAAAATATATCCAGTTAGGTAGAAAAGTAACTTATCTTGCCTTTGATAACATTTATTTATTATATATTTGTTTTTTGACAACTTTTTCGAATCTATGTGTACAGTAATACAAACCCGTATTTTTTTTAAAGATGATTATATCCAAAAATTACGAAAATCGATGAGGTAGAAAATTATTTTATTAAAGAAAATAGAAAGTAGAATTTGACAATTGTAAGACACGGGAGGGTTCAAAAGGGAGGTAATTTTCCGTTTTGATTTAAACAAGATGGCCGAAAATTTTCACTTGCTACCACGATTAAATTTTTTTTTTTTTTTTTTTTTTAATAATTCGGTAATCAGATAATTTCGATTGTATAATTTGGAAGTTAACATTGTCATTTATTAGAATTGACAAAAAAAAAAAAAAAAAAATTAGAAACCATTTTTCAGATAAAAGAAAAATGGTTTATAATTTGGAATTCCCAAATGGTCACTTATTTTAGTACTGACCAGGCCCAACGTTGCTTAACTTGAGTGATCTAACGTGATTATATGTGTGTGTGTGTCTGTGTGTGGATATATCTGATACTGGTGGTAGTGCACTGGTGCACTTAAGTTACCGTGTTGAAATAGCATTACTTAGAAAACCTTTCTTAACATGGGGAAGGTGTTTTGTAATTATTCTGTACTTTCACCTAACAGTTTAATAAAAGATATCGTAAAACTTGAATTTAATTTAAAAATGCGGGGCTTGTTAAGATAGTCGACAGATCTATTGTTTTAAAAAAAAAAATTTCGTTTTAAACAAAAACAATGTTACTTATTTGTCCTGTCGAAAATAGTAATATATCCAAAAATTACGAAAATTCTTGAATATAATATAAAAACAATAGTACATTCTTTGCATGAGTACCCCCCCCCCCAAAAAAAAACACCTAGGCTACACTTTTTTTTTTTTTTTTTTTTTTTTTTTTGAAAAAGAAAAAAAAAATACTGTTTTGGACTGTTAGGCGCTCATAATGTACTCTGAATCTTCCGATGTTATAAATTTAACTCAAAAATTAAATTTTGGTAACGAATAAAAGCTATATTTTTGTTTATTTTCCGATTTTTGAGTTTTTAAATCTTTGATATCGAGTAAAATTCGACATTATGTTTAAATAAGTTCACAAGACTCGGAAGGCATTGCTGACAAATATAAATGAAAGTACTTTAAAAAAACACAAACAAAATAGGCAGGCTAGTAGAAAGTAACTTTTTATTTTATTAAATTTTTTTATGGAATTCGCTTGAGACAAGGCATAATGCCACTTGATGTAAGGAGTTAACGAACATAAAAGTTGATTGTTGCAAAGACAGGAGATGCCTATTGGCCTTAGTCTTGAAAAGACTCGTACATCAAATCTGTTGTCAAGGCCGCTGGAAAAATGGTGGGATCTTTCTATCGATCCGGTAGATATCTCACTGCTGATGCTATTCTCTATCTATATAAGAGCCAGGTACGTCCTAGGATGGAATACTGTTGCCACATCTGGGCAGGAGCTGCTAGAAAGGACTTGTCCTGCCTTGATAGAGTTCAAAATAGACTTCGTAGCCTCGTAGGAGATGTCCTTTTCTCTTCCTTGCAACCTCTATCTCACAGAAGAGATGTTGCGAGTTTGTCTCTGATGTATCGTTATTTTCATGGAAAGTGTTCGACTGAGCTTCAATCTATGGTCCCCCCTCGCCAAACTTTCACAAGAAACACTCGTCTAGCTGTAAACACTATCAATAATTCCCCCCACTCTTTATCTGTGCCTAAACGTAGATTTCATGAACAAAGCTTCTTTCTTAGAACTGCACGCCTGTGGAATTGTCTTCCGTTTTCCAGCTTTCCGGCTGACTACAATATGGTTGTCTTCAAGTCTAACGTAAATAAGTTCTTGATGAGCCGTTGCATATAAGTTATCAAATTTACCAAATTTTCATTACTAATGATTACTATATTGTCCAATTTCTACTGTACACTCTTTAACCCTTATCCTTGAGTGGCCTCTTGGCCTTGATAATGTGGTGATGCCTGTGTAAAAAAAAAAAAAAAAAAAAAAAAGGTTGTAGGTAGGAGGAAAACGGTGAACAGGAAGAGAGTTCCGCAAGCCTGCAGTTCTTGGAAACGAAACTCCTGGAATAGGGAGCTGCATTACAATGAGGTATCAAAGTAGCGAATTGGTGAAGACCACTAGACCAAAGAGTCAAACGAGCTGGGACAGAGGAAGCAGGGAATAAATCAGACAATTCTCATGAACACATGACATAATAGTATTTGTAGAACAGACTGATAATCATAAATGACCTCCCTGATAAAAATTGTCTCTGAAGATGAGTTTATTTGCTGATGACACCGTGCTATATAATATTCTTGAGGGAAAAACAAATTCACACATATCTAAGGAAATAGCTAAAACCTTAGAGGAAGACATCCTGTCTGTAGTGAAATGAGTCTGTGAATGGGTAGTAACATTTAATGCTACTAAGACTAAACTTCTTTCCTTTAATAACTACAAGAAACCTTTCCAACCACTGATTGCTATGGTTCATGATACGCTACATGAAAATACTTTGTTCAAACACCTCGGCTTAACATTCACAGGCAACATGAATCGGAACAAACACATTGAGGACATTGCCAAGGCTGCTGCGAAGAAGGTGGGTTCTTTCTACTGTGCTAAGAGATTACTCACACCTGAGAATGTCCTGTACCTCTACAAGGCCTCCATTCGCCTATGCATGAAGTATTGTTGTCATGTCTGGGCTGGTGCATCTGCCACTAGTCTGTCGCTCAAAAAGAGTTACCAACCTGGTAGGTCCCACACTATCAAACAAGCTCTGACCTCTGTCCCACTGCCGCAATGCTATGTCTCTATACCCGTTTATATTTTAATGGAATGTTGCTTCTACCTCCTCAATGCACATAACCCTAACCCGAGAAGCAGCAAAATCCCACCCCTATACAGTAGCAGTCCCCAGATGCTAGAAAGCCTTTTACTCTAACAGTTTCTCCTCCAGAACTGCTAGACTTTGAAATTTCCTACCGGGTTCCAGCTTCTCTGACTGTACTGACATGCAGAAGTTCAACTGTAATGTAAACTACATAGTATCCTTGCAATTTATGTTCCTAATGGTTACTCCCTACATCAAAAATGGCACTGTGCCTTGTTTGGGGTTAAAATGGCACTGTGCTTTGTTTGGGGTTAAAATGCAATAAAAAAAAAAAATTTCCATAACAAAATTATATACGACCTCCCTGATATAATTGTCTGAGATGAGTATATTTGCTGGTGACACCTGCTATGGTTGGAGAAGGGAAAAACGAATGAAAAACAGACATGACAGAAAAGAACAGACATCCATAGAAACAGTTTATTTCAATAAACAATTTATAGAACAAAATCAAAAATTTAATAACTAATGCTTAGAGTACATTTTCTTTTCTGTTGTTAGGACCCTTCTAGGCATGGCATTGATCAGTTGACGAATATCATCTTGAGGAATTTCTTACCATGCAATAATGCTAAAAGGCTTAGAAGATGGCTTCTTTTTCTTTTTGCAAAGGTTCTAGTCTAATATGCCCCAAACGTTTTCAATTCGGTTTATATCCAAGGACAGACTTGGCCATAAAAGTTTATTAATCCAATGTTGCGTCATCCTAGCAGAGTGACAAGGAGCTCTGTCTTCCATAAATAGGGGGTTAATTTTGTTTATTTTATCACTTGAGAATATTGATAGGAATCCTTCATGTAATATTAAAACTAGTGATCGGACGATTCCAATATTTTTACAGATTCCGATACAATTACCGATTCCGATTCTTTATAAATCTCTAAATATTTCAATATAAGTGTTATTTTTTCCCCGATTACTGCAAAAACGCATCTTAAATGTGCATATATTTTCTCAAACGTAAAAACACACTTGTGAGGGGGTGATCTAGAGATTTTAGTTTTACTGGAAGTTTAAATCAATAAATATTTATTATTTTATTATTACTACAAGCAGTGGAACATGTTTCTTAAACTAAAATTAGATAAAAAAGATAATTTAAAGAATTGATTTAGGCATCAGAAAATGGGCTCAATGTTTTCCGATGCCGATACCCCCAAAAGCTTTGATTTTTTTTTTTTTTTTTAAATTTTTTTTTTATTCAGATTCCGATTAATCGTCCCAACACTAATTAAAACATATTTAGCAGAATTGATATTTCCTTCACACTCCACCAGCTCTAAGCAACCATCACTCCCAATTACACTCCATACCATAACCGAGAACCCCTCCACGTTTCAGTGTCGGCTGCAGTCTTTTAAAGTCAAAATCTTGTGAGGGAGCCTCTACACCCATACCCTTCCACTGTTGGGAAATAATGACTCCTCAGAGAAAATGACATTGGTCCATCTCTCAATCTCAAAATGACATTGGTCCATCTCTCAATCTCAAAATGACATTGGTCCATCTCTCAATCTCAAAATGACATTGGTCCATCTCTCAATCTCAAAATGACATTGGTCCATCTCTCAATCTCAAAATGACATTGGTCCATCTCTCAATCTCAAAATGACATTGGTCCATCTCTCAATCTCAAAATGACATTGGTCCATCTCTCAATCTCACGAGCCCACGAACCCAATTTTTTTCTGCACTTGAGTTCATTGTTCAAAATCCTTAGCTTGACATTTACAGGCAACGTGAATTGGATCAAATACATTGAGGATACTGCCAAGGCTGAAGCAAAGAAAGTGTGCTCTCTCTCTCTACCTTGCTAGAGAAATACTCTCATCTGACAGTATCCTATATCTCTACAAAGCCACCATTCACGTATGCAAGAAGTATTATTGCCGCATCTGGACTGGTGCATCTCTCCCTCTTATATAGGGTCCAAAAAAAAGTCTTCAGGCCTTGCACTATCAACCAAACTCCAACCTTTGCACTATCGTCGCAATATCACATCCCTGTTCTGCAAGTGTTTTGATGAAACGTGCTCCGATGAATGCATAATTAAGAAAGCGATAAAGGATGGATTGGATCTAGTACTCCCATTCATTTGTCCGCACTTTTCTCAATAACTACTCAGAATTAAAAAAATAAATTTTGGTACAAACGTTAGTCATGGTGAAAGCAAATTTTTGCCAGAACAGATTTTCCAGGATAAATTTGATTGTACCCTCCCCCCACGTCTGACACCCAGGGGCCATTGTAGGGATAAAATTGTCCCAAAATCGTTCCTCCGTTCGTTTGTTCGCACTTTTTTCAATAACCACTCCTTGAACATTTTTGAAATTTTGCACAAATATTAGTCATGGTGAAAGTAAATTTTTTATTTTTTTATTCAGAACCTTTCAAATCCAATTTTTCATGTCAATCGCAGACATAATTTGGCTCACGGCAGCCAACCCTCCCAACATACAGCTTCATCATGATCAGCATGCCCAATGTTAAAGCCATTTTTTTTTAATGACAAACTCACAGCATTTAATCCAAGAATTCCACCTGCATGTGGCAAGTTTTCCTTTTGTCAATTCATCACAATCATACCATAAATGCTTCTTGCAGCCTTCAGCAGATCATGGCAACGCGCACCGAAGAAAACAAACAGTTTCTTTGCATAACATGCATTGCACATGCAGGAAACATGTTTCAATGTTTCACCTTCACAGTATTCACCTTCCTCAACATAGCAGTCCTCTTTTATATCTTGGTCACTCTTGGAATGCTCTTTCCAGAATTATTCACTCGTGGAGGGGGACCCCGCATGTTTGACTTGTTTTCTTTAATGTTAATAATTTATTTACTTTTTAAAGGAATTGCTGAACAAGCTTTCAACCGCATGAGATCCTTTTATTGAGATTGTCGGATTGACTTCCTCATCTTGGTTGTTATAGTCACAACGTTTCGGCCGTTTTACCCTCTGGCCTTCATCAGGTTTTTTGTATCGAACTGGGGAACCGTTTGTTAGGAGCCTCAAACACAACCCTTTATTATTATTACGGGGGTACCATGTTCGGGCTCCAGCTAGGCTCTGGGACATAATTGCTGATTCTCTGTTTTGAATGTTACTTTTCACTGCCTTCGTTCAGGATTGAACTCAACACCTTTGGGCAATCCTGAAAAAAAAAAAGCTGTAACTATTAGTGCTGCTAAGTCTAACAGGAATAACACTCACTTCAAAGGCAAACTTCGGCTTACGTCATGCATAGTAGTTGTTTATCGTCTTACATGCTACCAGTGCTTCCGCTGCACTTTTTGTGCACCCAGTGTTTGCAAGTACGACAAACAATTCAATTACACCTAAGTCCCTTTTCGGTAAATTGGAAGCGCCCCCATTTGGACATCTTCCGAACACTACAACCACTGATCATCACGTTGGTCTCGGTAACATTCACGCTAAGACTTTTTCCAAGTCTTTAACTTAGCAAGTGGGACTTCAAGTATGCTTTTACCAATGTTTACAAGTTCTGCAAACAACTGAATTTCACCAAAATCTCTTCCCATAAACAATTCATAGAACCTTCCTCTTTAACTTAGCAACTACGTCTTCAAATAGTTTCCACAAATACCAAATCAACATACAACATCCCTCACACAAAATGCTTCTAAGACACAAATGAAAAGTAATAAACTCTGTAGAGACCACAGCATATTACATCGCAAACAAATGCAACATCATCAGCATACTACATCGCAAACAAGTACAATATCACGAGCAAGTACAAATCACGAGCAAGTACAAATCACGAGCAAGTGCAATATCACGAGCAAGTGCAACATCACCAGCATACTAGACCACAAGCAAGTACAACATCACAAACAAGTACATCACCAGCAAACTGCATTGCAAACAAGTACAACATCACCAGCAAACTACATTGCAAACAAGTACAACATCACCAGCATACTAGACCACAAGCAAGTACATCACAAACAAGTACAACATCACCAGAAAACTACATTGTAAACAAGTACATCACCAGCATACTAGATAACAAACAAGTACAACATCACCAGCATATTAGATCACAAACAAGTACAACATCACAAACAAGTACAACATCACAAACAAGTACAACATCACCAGCAAACTACACAGCAAACAAGTACAACATCACCAGCATACTAGATAACAAACAAGTACAACATCACAAACAAGTACAACATCCCCAGCATAATACACTGCAAACAAGTACAACATCACTAGCATACTAGATAACAAACAAGTACAACATCACAAACAAGTACAACATCGCCAGCATAATACACTGCAAACAAGTACAACATCACTAGCATACTAGATAACAAACAAGTACATCACAAACAAGTACAACATCCCCAGCATAATACACTGCAAACAAGTGCAACATCACCAGCATACTAGATAACAAACAAGTACAACATCACAAACAAGTACAACATCCCCAGCATAATACACTGCAAACAAGTACAACATCACTAGCATACTACATTGCAAACAAGTACAACATCACAAACAAGTACAACATCACAAACAAGTACAACATCACCAGCAAGTACAATATCACCTGATAACTACATCACAAACAACTACGACATTGCCAGTATACTACATCACAAACAAGTACAACATCGCCATCAAACTAAATCACAAACAAGTACAACATCACCAGTAAGCTACATCGCAAACAAGTACGACATTGCCAGCAAACTACATCACAAACGAGTACAACATCACCAGCCAAGTACATCACAAACAAGTACATCACCATCAAACTACACAGCAAACAAGTACAGCATCACCAGCAAAGTACATCACAAACAAGTACGACATTGCCAGCAAACTACATCACAAACAAGTACGACATCACCAGCATACTACTTCACAAACAAGTACATCCTCATCAGCGTACTACATCACAAACAAGTACAACATCATCACCATACTACATCACGAGCAAGTACAACGTCACGAGCAAGTTAAACATCACCAGCATACTAGATCACAAACAAGTACATCACCAGCAAGTACAATATTACCAGCATACTACATCACAAACAAGTACAACATCACTAGCATACTACATCACAAATAAGCACAACATAACCACCATACTACATCTCAAACAAGTACAGCATCCGGAACAAGTACAACATCACAATCAAACTACATAACAAACAAGTACAACATCACCATCAAACTACATCACAAACAAGTAAAACATCGCCATCAAACTACATAACAAACAAGTACAACATCACCATCAAACTACATCACAAACAAGTAAAACATCGCCATCAAACTACATCACAAATAAGTACAGCATCCGGAACAAGTACAACATCACAATCAAACAACATAACAAACAAGTACAACATCACCATCAAACTACATCACAAACAAGTACAACATCACCATCAAACTACATCACAAACAAGTACAACATCACCATCAAACTACATCACAAACAAGTAAAACATCGCCATCAAACTACATCACAAATAAGTACAACATCACCAGCGTACTAGATCACAAACAAGTACGACATCACCAGCATACTACATCACAAACAAGTACAACATCACCATCAAACTACATCACAAACAAGTACAACATCACCAGCATACTACATCGCAAACAAGTACAACATCACCAGCATACTAGATCAAAAACAAGTACATCACCAGCATACTACATCACAAACAAGTACAACATCGGCAGCAAACTACATTACATTACAAACAAGTACAACATCGCCTGCAAACTACATCGCAAACAAGTATGACATCACCAGCAAACTACATCACAAACAAGTACAACATCACCAGCATACTAGATCACAAACAAGTACAACATCACCAGCAAACTACAGCGCAAACAAGTACAACATCACCAGCAAACTACATCACTAACAAGTACAACATTACCAGCATAACACATCGCAAACAAGTACAACATCACCAGCGTACTAGATCACAAACAAGTACGACATTGGCAGCAAACTACATCGCAAACAAGTACGACATCACCAGCATACTACATCGCAAACAAGTACGACATCACCAGCATACTACATCACAAACAAGTATGACATTGCCAGCAAACTACATCACAAACAAGTACAACATCACCAGCATACTAGATCACAAACAAGTACAGCATCACAAACAAGTACAACATCACCAGCAAACTACATCACAAACAAGTACAACATCACCAGCAAACTACATCACAAATAAGTACAACATCACCAGCAAACTACATCACAAACAAGTACAACATCACCAGCAAACTACATCACAAACAAGTACAACATCGCCAGCAAACTACATCACAAACAAGTACAACATCACCAGCAAACTACATCACAAATAAGTACAACATCACCAGCAAACTACATCACAAACAAGTACAACATCGCCAGCATACTACATCACAAACGAGTACAACATCGCCAGCATACTACATCACAAACGAGTACAACATCGCCAACATACTACATCACAAACAAGTACAACATCGCCATCTAACTACATCACAAACAAGTACAACATCGCCAGCATACTACATCTCTTTCGGATAATCAATATGCAATTTCAATTGTTTCATAAAATGGTATTTTGTGGCTATGGATTCTTGTAGACATGATGTATAGAGGATCGTATGACAAATTTTTTCTTTAGTAAACATACCGCCAAATTGTCTTATTGATACATTGGCCTTTCAGGATGAAAACAATGTTGATGGGAAATTCTTATTTATTTGGACACAACATAAGAGATTTATGCCGCACACTACACTGAAAACTATAACTCGGACTTATGTCGGATACAGTATGATCATTATTACAACAACCATGACTGGATATCAATTTGCAATCTTAATTACTTTGGACTCACACATACACTTGTACATCTGTATGCACGCAAACACATTTATACATTATACATGCATATGCATACACACACATACGTTATATGTGCACATGCGCGCAAGCGCATACGTTATACTGTACATGCACATACATGCACAAGTGCATATGTTATATGTGCACATGCACGCATACGTTATACGTGCACATGCGTGAAAGCACGTTATATGTGGACAGGTGCACAAGCGCATACGTTATACGTGCACAAGCGCATACGTTATAGTGTACATGCACATATGTAATACATGCACATGTTATACGTGCACAAACGAAACGCATAAACTTTGCGCACATGCGCATGTGCACGCAAGCGCATACGTTATACGTGCACATACACGCAAGTGCATACATTATATATTCACACGCACGTGCGTTATATGTGCACATGCGTGCAAGCGCATATGTTATACATACACATGCACGCATAGGTTTTACGTGGACATGTGTGCATACATAATACATGCACATGCGAGCATATGTTATACGTGCACATGCGTGCACACATTATACAGGTATATGCACGCTAACCCATTTACACGTTATCCGTGTATATGCACGCTAACCCATTTACACGTTATCCGTGCATATGCACGCTAAACACAAATTCATAAACACACATTTTTACACTCGTACATACACGCACATTCAGCCTATCTATACCTCCACTGTGTGTATTGTGTACCCAATGCTCACAGTACCACAAAAAATTAATTTGCATCGAACTCTCTCTTTGACAAACTGAGCACGGAAACTTTCCCCTTTTAGGGAGTTTCCCAACACTCCAACCACCGACCATCACGTTTCGGTAACATTCGCTCTGAGACCTCCAAGTATGTCTTTACAAACAAATACTAAATTATCGATGTGCAACACCCCTTCCATGAAATGCTTCTAAGACACAAAGCATCTGCCGCTAGTCTCTCACTCTTGAACAGGCTCCAAAAAATAATCTCGAATTTAATAGATCCCGCACTATCGTCCAAGTTCTAACCACTGTCCCATCACTGCAATGTTACATCCCTGTGCCTGTGCTCCGATGGATTCCTAGCAGTTGTTCCCCCATGACATACATACTCCTGACAAGCAGCAAAATCCCACCCCTTCACTATTGAGGACCCTAGAGGCCAGAAAACCTATTCTAATAGTTTCTTCCCTCGGACTGCTAGACTTTGAACCTCCCCCCCCCGTTTTCGGCTTCGCTTACTGTACTAACTAGAAAAATAATTACACAGTGAAAATAGAATTGACGAGTTTTATCATATGTTTTAATGTGGAAGAGTTGTGCGACCAGTTCAGTATGACAAACAAGGAAGATAACTCTTGATTTGAATTAAGGATCTGCCATTTTTAACCAAAAAAAACCCCCCGGAAATTCCAAGGCGTAGTTATTGAGAAAAGTGCGAACGGACGCGGGGGAATTTACAGGTCCAGTCTCTTTTCGTCGGGGGACGAGAAAAAATCATTTTTCTTATTTCGAATTATTTAATCATTCAATTTTTTAGCTTGATTACTAAATTTAAAAAGTATTTTTTTTTCATAGTATTTTCAAGTTAAATTCAATTTTTGTTACGATATTTTTGTTTATTAAATTGTTAGATAATTTGCTAGAATAACTTTTTGAAACAAAACAAACAAAAATAGTATATAAAAAATAAATGTTACGAAAGGCAAGATAAACTTAAATAAAATACCGGTAAAAAGACTTTTACCGGTATTTTATTTAAGTTTACTCAATAAATGTTACGCCGTGCTACCAGTATTTTGTTTAATTTTCTATTTTTGAGCGATTATTATCCAGACTCCGAAGATGCGACCTTCTCGTGCCGGTCATTTTTTTGCTCGTTCTCTCGTAACACTCGACACTTGTATTTCGAACTGAATAAACGCTTTAAAATAAGTTAAAACATTGACTTTTTTTTTTCGTTTTGTTGTATGTAGTAAAAAAATGGACATTTTCTCCATTTTAAAATTTGTAAAAATTTTATTTTTATTTTTTTAATTCATTGGTTTGAAAAAAAATACACTTTCGATATTGTGAATATTTTAAAAGTTGTAAAAATTGTATAAATTTTGGATTTTTATTTCCTTCTAAAAGTGAACAATTTTTTTTTTTTTTTTTTTCAGTCTTTGGCATTAAACAATGCCAGGCGTGACTAATCGAGTCTTAATACTGTTCGAAATTCGTTTCATTTTTATTTAACAAAAAAATTTAAAATAAGACTAAAATCTAAGAAAAATATTTAAACAAATTGATTATCTTCAAGTTTTGTCACCCGGTGTTTATAAAGGTTTTGCGTGGAGCCGTCTGCTGCAAAATGAAACGAGTTTTTTGTTGTTGTTTTTTTATTAATTTTTTTTTTCAAATTATATTTTTTTAAATAAGAAAACTAACAAACAACAATAAAAATTGTTCTCAATTTTTCTGTTTGTTTTACTTATTTGAAAAAAATATAATTTGAAAAAAAAAATTGTTTTACTTTGCAGATGACAGCTGTCTGTGGACAAAACTTTTGTAAACACCGGGTGAGGAAACTTAAAGATAACCTTAAAATTTATCAATTTAAATAATTTTATTTGAAAATAAATGAAGATAAAATAAAAATGCAAACAACAAAAACATTATATGTGTGTTTGTGTGTGTGTGTGTGTGTGTATATATATATATATATATATATATAAACAAAACATGAAAATTTTTTTGGGATGCGAAATATAGAGCTAGCATCTTTTTCAACTTCCGGAATAGTTTGTTTATTTTCTTTTATAAATAAATAATCTTGAATTAAAAATGAGATAAAAGTAAATAAAATTTCAAAATAATTGCATATTTTGATTTTAGATAAATCAATTAAAAAATGATATACATTCTATAAAATTATTAGTTTTAAAATTTTATCCAAAACAAAAAGCTATTATTTATTTTTTTTACAACTTCTAGAATAATTTAGTTATTACATTTATGATCTTCTTCTACAAATAAACAAATCAATTTGAATATAAAATGAGATTTTAAAGTAATTGTAAAATTTAATTTTAAATAATGAAAGAAATAATATAAATCTTATAAAATGATTAGTTTTTTTTGTATTTTTTTTTATCCGAAACAAAAAGCTAGCATTTTCTTTTTTTTTTTTTTTTTTTTTTTTTTAATTTCCACTTCCGGGAGATTTTTTTTTAAAACCCGACGCATAAACAAATCCTCCCCCTCTGTCTCTCTCTATATATTTTTTGTTGAGCCTCGTTAAAACCTTATATATATATATATATATATATATATATATATATATATATATATATATATATATATATATATATATATATATGTGAGGTTTTAACGAGGCTCAACAAAAAAAAAATTTAAAAGATTATAAAAATTTTTCTTTATAAAAAAAAATAGTTTGGATATTTTTTTATGACCTGCTGCTCCAGCGTAATATAAACATCCCTAACCAGTCAACCAACCACCTTATGTTAAGAATTGCTTTCGGAATAAACACCTCACTATGTTAAGAACGGCTTTCGAGGTTGGGAGGAGCGGTGTTTATTCCGAAAGCCGTTTTTAATATGAGGAGGTTGGGGTGTTTATAATACGCTGGGACAGTGGGACTGGGACACGTCGTAAAAATTTACCCAACCAGAAATTACTTTCGGCAAAAATCCAGAATAGTTAACAGCCGAAGAATAATAAACATAAACAAGGCAAATAATTGATACCAAACGCAGTAGAATTATCGGCATTTGTAATAGACAACAAAACTAAAAAAAATGTCCAAGAAAACGAAGGATATACCGTGCTGAAATAGTAATGTTATTTAGGAACCCATGGATGGAGAGGGGAGAGTGTTTTGTAACTATTTTGACTTTCACCAAACAATTTAATGATAAAAATAAAATATATATTGTAAACCTTGAATTTAATTTGAAATTAACCCAATACGGGTTTGTTTTCGAAGTCCACAAACATTCGAATAAGTGGTAAAAAAATTTCAAATGCATAACAAATAAATGTTATCAATGACAAGTTACTCTTCTACCTATCTGGAAATTTTTTTTTAGTGGTTTTGCTCACTTTCTGTTTAATCGGCTCGAAAAACAAAATGTCTAGCGTTTACATGAGAGCAAAAAAAAAAAAAAAAAAAAAAAATGGCCGCGCTCTTTGCTCGTAAAATTCAAAATATATAAAATACTGTTAGAAACCCACCCACACTATGTTACTCTGACATATATTTAAAAAAAAAAAAAAGAATTAAAAAAAAGAATAATAACGCGGCACAATAAGTGCATAAAGCACTAAAACAAATATATAGTATAAATATTATCAGAAACAAAAAAAATTACTCGTCTTCTCTCCGGGTTTAGGTAAAAAGGGCACCGGAAAAAATGGCAAAAGTAAATAAATAGGTAAAAATGGCACATTGACAAAGAACCGTTTGAGAAGTGCAGATTAAATTTCAATTCCTTTAATTTAAAATAGGGCTAAACCTTTTTGCTTTGTTAGCTAATTGCAACGTGGTATGGCCGTCACTTTTTAACTGTCTCTACAGTTCAAATCTCTCTCGGACCCACACCCTGTCTGGTACCGTCACAAAGAGACAAAGAAAGATAAATCTGATTCGGCATTTTTTTTGAAGTGCAAATGAAATGCGTTTATTTGTGGTTCTTCCAAAACAATGCATTTCATTATTTTTCTAAAGTCTTTTCGCACGCACACACATGCTTTTTTAAAAATAAGTCTGTCGCCCCCCGACCTCCCATTTGCTGTAGCCAGCCATTCCTTTCCTTCAACTTTACACGTCCATCTTCCCCGGTGTGCACTTTGCTTCTCTGCTCAACCATGTACTGTCTTTTTTTTTTTTTTCTTTTTCTTGTGATACAAGATCGCACACACTTGCTAATTTGCATACGTGCTTCAACAGCTGCTGCTGCTAATATTTTCGCTAGCCATCTATCCTTCAGCTACTAATGATATTTTAGCATGCGCACATTCGCGTTCTGTTACTAATTAATTCTAATTAGCTGATTAAACCATCTGACTCCATCTGAGTCATTTTGTTAGGAACTAAAGTTGAAAGAGGAAGGGGGGGGGCGATATGAAGTCCATTACATTGAAAACGTAATTCCAAGGATGGAATACTGTTGCCACATCTGGGCAGGAGCTGCTAGAAAGAACTTGTCCTGCCTTGATAGAGTTCAAAATAGACTTCGTAGCCTCGTAGGAGATGTCCTTTTCTCCTCCTTGCAACCTCTATCTCACAGAAGAGATGTTGCGAGTTTGTCTCTGATGTATCGTTATTTTCATGGAAAGTGTTCAACTGAGCTTCAATCTATGGTCCCCCCTCGCCAAACTTTCACAAGAAACACTCGTCTAGCTGTAAACACTATCAATAATTTCCCCCACTCTTTATCTGTGCCTAAACCTAAACGTAGATTCCATGAACAAAGCTTCTTTCTTAGAACTGCACGCCTGTGGAATTGTCTTCCGTTTTCCTGCTTTCCGGCTGACTACAATATGGTTTTGTTCAAGTCTAAAGTAAATAAGTTCTTGATGAGCCGTTCCATATAAGTTATTAAATTTACCAAATTTTCATTACTAATGATTACTAAATTGACCAACTTCTACTGTACACTCTTTAACCCTTATCCTTGAGTGGCCTCTGGGCCTTGATAATGTGGTGATGCCTTTGTAAAAAAAAAAAAAAAAAAAAAAAAAAAAATAATTAGAGAATAAAGAGAAGGCCGCATAGTTCCATACTGCAATCTCATAAGTAGAAATCTACTCAACCAGACAAGCTGCCCCTGTTTCCAAATTTCCTGTTACGAAATGTCCAGATTATTGCTATTGAAGAATGCCAGAAATAACGTGTTTAGGCATTAAAAGTAGTTTTATGTTGTTTTTTGTTATGTTATTAAATGAGGAATTATTACCATTAAAAATCAAGTTAGTATTATGCATCTAAAATTGAGGAAAGCAATTATCACTCAGTTTTGTTATTAGATAAACACAGCATCATTGTTTCACATAACGTAGATACTTTTGCTTGGAACTGCAAAGTTGTCAGTCATTAAGTTCTAGCTCTCGGCCCACGGCAACTTCTGGGAGATGGGTAAGAGCGTGCGACATTCGACAGCGAAGTTAAATACAGCCTTGTTGAACAGCAAAGTGGATTTTAAAGGCTTCTTGATTTTTTTTTTTTTTTTTTTTTTTTTTTACTGGGGATGGGGCCTCCTACTGGATGCCAGCACACATTATTTCAACCTAGAGATCTTTTTAGGATTCTAATCATCCCGTTTTTTTTTCTTTTGTTCAAAGTCTTTTTCACAAACCCGATTGCTTCTTAGTTCATTTTTTTTTTTTTTTTTTTTTTTTACATGGAGGTTACTACTTATCAAGTCCCGGAAGCCATTCGGGGATAAGAGTTATCGCGTGTACAGTAATCAATGGGGTAGTGTGGTAGTAATTGATAGTATTGGAGATTTGATAAAGTGTCTTACTTAAGGGGGCGGTTCATCAGGAATTTGTTTATGTTTGACTTGAAGACATCCAAGTTGTAGTCAGGTGGGAAATGAGCAAGCAGTAGAGAGTTCCACAGGCGTGCAGTTCTAAGAGAGAAGCTTTGTCCATGAAATCTACTTTTTGATTTAGGCACAGATAAAGAGTGGGGAAAATTATTGACAGTGGTTTTGGTTAGACGGGTGTTGATCATGAAAAATTGGCAAGGGGGGACCATAGAGTGAAGCTTGGACGAACACTTGCCATGGAAATAATGATAAATCAAAGACAGGCTCGCAACGTCTCTTCTGTGGTAGGGAAGAGAAAAGGGCATCCCCCACTAAACCACAAAGTCTATTTTGTACTCTGTCAAGGCAGGATAGGCTGTTTTTAGCAGCTCCTGCCCAGATGTGGCAGCAGTACTTCATCCTTGGACGTACTTGGCTTTTATATAGATAGAGAATTGCATCAGTAGTGAGATATCTTCTGGAGCGGTAGAAGGATCCCACCATTTTTCCAGCAACCTAGGCAACAGATTTGATGTACGTGTTCCATTTCAGATCAGGAGTAAAGGTCAAACCCAGAAGCTTATCAAAACACGGGGCCTCCTCTGGACGAGAACCATTCATTTCAGTTGAAGCCAGATGGGGATCAGAACGTTGATGATGTAAAGATAGGAGCTTGGTTTTAGATGCATTTAAAGTAACCAGCCACCTCTTCCCCCACTGTACCACGCACTCAAGATCAGAAGAGAGAGACTCAGAGAATTTTGTCATTTATGACCTTTGATGTGTTGCCATAGATGGTCGTGTCATCAGTAACGAATAATTTAAGTATGTGTTTAGGGAGATCATTGATGTAGATCAGGAAGAGAGTTGGTCCCAGGATGGACCTCTGAGGGACTCCAGCATTAATATTGTGGGCCTCTGATTTCTGCCCATCAACCACTACTCTTACTTTAGAGATCTTCCAAAAATTCCAATTTCTTTTCATATCATATTTTGTGAGAAATGCAAAAACCAAACACTGCCACCTCCTCTTATGGGGATATGGATGTGATTGGGAACCATTTCTAAATTTCATACTCCCTTTAAATTAGACCCGCCTAGGGTAAGTGCCACTTCGGTACAGTACAGTGCGGTAGAAGAGTATTTAGTTATTTTCTTTCTTTCAGCTCTGTCTAAGCCAGTATAATTAAAGAAACTGGCTTCAACTAGGGTTTCTGCTAGTGATGGGATAATTCCAATATTTTTTCCAATTCCGATGCAATTACAGATTCCGTACTAAATTCCCGATTGCGATACAATTCTTTATAAATCCCTAAATATTTAACAATAGAGTTGTATTTTTTCTCTGATTACCGTAAAAACGCAAATATTTTCCTAAACGTAAAAATATGTGGGGGTGGGGGGTGGGTCTGTCGATTTTAGCTTCACAGGTGGTTTAAAATCAATAAATATTTATTTTTTCGTTATTACCGACAATGAAAGATTTAGCTTTAAATGAAATCAAATGAAAAAGATAATTAAAATAATTGTTTTGGAATCGTAAAATCGGTACAAATTTTTGTGATACCGAATCCGATACCCTCAAAGATTCCGATTTTTCCGATTCCGGATTCCAATTAATCAGCCCAACACTAGTTTCTACTTATCCCATATCGCTCTTAGGTTTAATAACTACTTAAAATATACAATTCTCTATCCGTATAAGAGCCATGTACGTCCACAGATGGCATACTGTTGCCACATGAAAACGTGCTACCTTGACAGAGTTCAAAATAGACTTTGTAGTCTAGTAGGGGGAACGCTCTTTTCTTTTCCTTGCAACCTCTTTCTTCCCCACAGAAGAGACGTTGCGAGTCTGTCTCTGCTTTATCATTATTTTCATGGCAAGTGCTCATCTGAGCACCAATCTATGGTCCCCCCACCCCTGTCTTGACTTTCACAAAAAACACTCGTCTAGCTGAAACCACTATCAATAATTTCCCCCACTCGTTCGTTATCTGTGCCTAAACATAAATATTAATTCCATGAACAAAGCTTTTTTTCTTAGAACTACACGTCTGTCGAACTTTGTTCCATTTTCCTGCTTTCCAACTGACTACAATATAGTTGTCTTCAAGTCTAATGTGAACAAATTTCTGATGAACCACCCCCTTAAGTAATCCAATTTACCAAATTTCCACTAATAACGATTACTACATGTTCCCTTTGACTACTGTACACTCATTAACCCTTATCCTCAAGTGGCCTCCGGGCCTTGATAAGTGGTGACTTCTTTGTAAAAAAACAAACAAAAATAAAACGCTTTGTTTTCAAATTACATAGCTTTAGAAATGGCATAGTCGATGGTTTGCAACTAATTTCCAACAGTTCTTTGTAGTATACAAGCGTCGTTCCAAAAGTAATGCCTCCTATTTTTTATTCTTCCCAAATGGATTGGAGGGGATTTCAAATTGCATTGTTATGATGACTGAGCTTATGCATTCGTGACCTGAAAGTTTCATCTCTCTATTGCAGATAGTGATGGTGTGAGACTCTTAAAAAGCTGCCCCTGTCATGGATGTGTGTCAGAAGCAGACATGCATCATTGAATTCTTTGCAAAAGTGCATTGAGAATGGTGGTGACTGTGTAGAAAAATAAATTCTGGCTAAGGGAGACAACTCGATCCGAACTACTGAGATTTTAAAATCAGTTTTGTAATGGCTATAATATACTAATATCAAAAATTAATATTAAAATTAGCATGAAAAAGTTTAAATGGCTTAAAATATTTCAATATTGGTGTATATAGAAAGAGCTTGATTAGCTAAGAAAGAATCTTTTTAAATTTTTAAAATCCAATTAAAATCAAGGAAGTTATGAATATTTTTATGCCCTGCATGTTTGGATATTTTCCCCTCTTTAAGACCATATGCGTTTTGTCACATTTTTTGCACTACTTTTTCAGTAAAAATGCTATATCTTTGTTAAAACACAAGACTAAGCCATGAAATTTGCCATATAAGTGTATTTTTGTGCAAGGAATCTGAAAATCTCCAGAAATGAATGGTTTCCAAATAATCTGCAGTAAATTCACATAAATATGCTGCGATTGCTTAAAAATGCCATGTATTCATTAAAAGAAAAGAAGTTAGAGAACTCAAAGTTTAGTTGTAATGCATTTTATGTGCCAAAATCTGAAATCGAAATCTAGGATTGATTAAAAATGAATATATTGCAATATTTCTTTGGTATTATTGTAGATTAATACCTTCTGTTACCCCTCGCCATCTGACCACCTCTCCAAAATATGTGATTCTACCTTTATAGAAAATTGCATGTGAAAAACTTGAAAAACTTTAAAAGATAAACAAAAATTATTTTAGAATTTAATGTAAAATGATTTTCCATTTTGAATCATTCAAGCGTTTTAGGGCAGTTACTCCCCCCCCCCCTAGATAGATAGATAAATCCTGGGTGTTTTTTTTGTTTGTTTTCTAAAAGGCGATTATGCGTGGTTTTAAGAGGGTCTTTGTGCAATTATGAGAAGGTAGGGAGGTTGCCACTCTCACTTTGGGTTAATGATAGGGCTAAGGAAAATTATGTGTGAACATCCTGAAAACTTGATAGAAACAAAACGAAAACAATTTTAGAATTAGAGTGGGGGTTGGTTTCACATAAATGTAAAATAATTCACCATTTCAAGACGATCCTAGCGTTTTAGGACAGTTGACCAATTTATTATTTTTTTGGCGGGGGGGGGGGGGGAGATTAATCATGTGCACTTCAAACGTTTTTATGCTTTTTTTTATGTTTATATGAGCTCACAGGGGAAGTTTGTTTAGTGGGGAGCTCTGCCACTTGTACTTAGTGTTATTGTTAAGGCTAAAGGTTTTAGGAGGAGGCTTGCCACTCGTACATAGGATTAGACATAGAATTAAGCGTTTTTTTTTTTTAAGAAGGTGTGTTTGATACCCATTGTGAAACTTTACAAGAATTATGACAAACAGACAAAAATAAATGTTATTTAAAAAAGTGACGTCCCTCTAACAGAAAACATGATGCGTGGAAAAATATCAAGTATTTAAATTCTATTTAAATATAAAAGAAGAAACAAGATTTTGCTAAAGCTCGCAAATTGTTAAAAAATTTGAATTAATGTTATTTTGATTTTTAATTACATTTCATGTCCTTTCCTACTGTTTTTATTTTTTAACTGAGCACCTCCTACAAATATTTAAAATATTGATTATTTAAAAAATTTTTTTTTTTTTTTAATAATCGGGTAGATTAGTTTCCATTCGATAATAATTCACTGAAAACATTTTTTAAGGGATGAAAATTAGAAGTGTATTACCATTCGTAATCGTACACGTGAACCAAAACATCATATTTCACATTTTCGCTTGTTAAAATGTTTTAAAATTTACTACTACCCAATTTTTAAAAAATATTTTTATGGTTGATAACAAAATAGCTTTAACATGTAAGAATTTTTTTTTATAACCAGATTTTCAATTAAAAAAAAAAATCGATTATGAATAAAAATAAACAACAAAAACAAACGTCTGTTTACGCCATGTTACCGCCGCTGCTGCTGCTGCTGCAGCTACTATCACTAATACTACAGAAGTCTTGATTCAAATTCATAACGATTTTTTAGAATATTATGTTTTTAAATTGCTACGTACCACTAGAGAAAACACTGTCCAATCATCTTTTTAACGAATAAACATAGTAAAAAGATTGTTTTATTTAATAGTGAGTGTCCGAAGAAATTTATTTTCAAAACTTTCAATACTCACCATTTTGAAATCTTTTTTTTAACACAACAAAAAAAATGAGTCGTCAAATGAATTTCGGTAACTCAAAATTATTAAAAATGACATCTCTTTTGGCTAATTTCCAAATTTCATTAAAAAATTCTTTACAGAAACATGGTACGAATGTTTAGAAATCAGGGGGGGGGTCGTTACAAAATCTTACCGAAAATGCTGTTTTATGATGTTCACATTTTTATCACTTTATTTGCTTAAAACTCTAAAAATAAATAATTTATGTTATTATTTACTAATTCATTTGAAAGTATATTCATTTCTGAACAAAACGGTGGTATTTTGAAGACTTAAAGTGCTTTGGTTTTTAAAATATGACTATTTTAGCAGAAACCCCTTGAAATCTGTGATTATCCAAAGTGTTTTAACGGCTATGTGTATTGCTATTAAAATCATAAAAAGATTTTTTTTTTATATTAAAAAACAAAAACAAAACATCTTGATGAATTTACGTGATTTTTGGAATATGATGTTTTTGTTCTGTGTAGGTACATAATGAAGATGCTTTTTTTTTTTTTATAACGATTTTTCTGAGTATTTATTTATTTTTCAAAAAGATTTTTCTGACTATTTTTTTCATAAAATTTTTTTTGATCATTTTTTTTTTTTTTTTTTTCAAAAATTTCTTTTGGACTTTTTTCTTTTTTTTTGTTAATTTTTTTTCATAGACTTTTCTGGTATTTTTTTTTTTTATAAAGATTTTTCTGAGTATTTTTTTTCAAATATTTTTCTGAGTATTTATTTTTTTTATAAAGATTTTGGAGTATTTTTTATTTCATAAATATTTTTCTGAATATTTAAAAAAAATTTTTTTTGATTAAGTTGAATTCTGGATAAGAACCGTTTAAATTTCTAATGACATTATTTTCATTATTTTTAAATCAAATTTTTTAAAACATTTCAGCTTCCTCCTCACATTCTTCACTTAGCTGGAAGCAAATTTAATTGTGAAAAATCCTTGATTTATATCGTGGAACTTGATGAATACAGCACATTACTTGACACGGACAAATGCTTTGAAGTCCTTAAGGTATGTAACCCTTCAACCCTCTTTCCACCCCCCTGTGATAAGGATGCAAATGTGTGAGGTAAGGGGAATAGGAGATAAAAGAAAAATGATAACAAGATTTCATATGAATGGATATATATATATATATATATATATATATATATATATATATATATATATATACATATTAGTGATGGGACGATTCCAATATATTTCCTGGTTTCGATATAATTACCGAATCTGCACTAAATTCCCGATTCCGATAGAATTACTGATTCCGATTCTGATTCTTTATAAATCTCTAAATATTTCAGTAAATAGCTGTATTTTTCTAGAATTACAGTAGATGCATACGTGTCAAATGTGCAGATATTTTCCTAAACGTACAACTATAATAGTGGGGGACGCTCTGTTGATTTTAGCTTCTCTGGTGGTTTAAAATCAATAAATATTATTTTATCATTATTACCAGCAACAGAAGATTTTGATTTCAACAAAATCAAATCAAAAAGACAATTAAAAGAATCATTTTGGCATCGGAAAATTGGTACAAGTTTCCAATTTCCTCAAATAATACGATGTGTCCGATTCCAGATTCCGATTTCGATTAATCGTCCCAACACTATATATATATATATATATATATATATATAATGTTTGTGTGTGTCTATCTGCGGAGGATAGAGATAGTGTGACGTTGCCTTGTCTGATGAGTGAAAAGACAGACATGTGTACAGCGCATGCCTACTTCTAAACAACATAAGAGTGGATTTGCAACGAGGTAAAGTTTTTGGAATGTTTGACGAGACTCTGGGGATCAGGTATGGTTTTATTAATTTCTAATAGGTCCTCGCTCTCAGTCTTTACCTGGTGCATTCTCGCAAACCTTCTGTATCTTCAATTCGTCACGAATAATCGTCTACAGTACACACTGATACCACAAACTGTGCATTTATTGCCTCTGTAGACACACTGCAGTTCTTATCCATGAAATTCTTTATTTGGCCAATCAACAATGGTGTTCTGACTTCCTTACTCCTCCCACACCTCACATCATCCTTCATAAGCTTCCTGCCTTCCTTGAATCTCTTAAGCCACTCAAAAAACTGATACGTAATTTAAGCAAGATGGTCCAAAGGCAGTCTGAAGCATTCCATATATTTCTGTGGCATTTTTTTACAAGTTGAAAACAATTTTATTGCATATCATTCTTCTAAAATGTTATGTCCAGATTGCATTTTTTTTTAATTCACCAGCTGTGACAATCAGGATTTAGTAGGGTGTATTCCAATTCCTGCTGGAGCTGCTCATTTGAACTGGAAATCATAAAAATTGGTCAGTTATCTCACAAGATGAATAGAAATAACATACTGATTTTTCAAGAGTCTACGACAATTTTAAATGTCAGAACAAAAAGTCTGGAAACTTATTGAAGGCACCTCCTCATATATAGAAAGCTTAATCTAAGAAAGATTTTTTTTTTTTTTTTTTTTTTTTACATGGAGTTCACCACTTATCAAGGCCCAATGGCCACTCGGGGATAAGGGTTATTGTGTGTACAGTAATCAAAGGGATAGTGTAGCAATAGTATTGGAGAATTTGTAAGGTGTCATCACTTGGGGCGGGGGCGGTTCATCAGGAATTTGTTTGTGTTGGACTTGAAGACATCCAGGTTGAAGTCGGGAGGGAAACAGGCAAGCGGAACAGAGTTCTAAGAAAGAAGGGGGGACCAGAGAATGGAGCTCAGACGAGCACCTGCCATGGAAATAACGATAGAACAATGACAGGCTCGCTACGTCTCTTCTGTGGGAAAGTGGTTGCAGGGTAGAAAAAAGGGCATCCCCCACCAAGCCATGGAGTCTATTTTGTACCCTGTCAAGGCAGGATAGGCTGTTTTTAGCAGCCCCCGCCCAGATGTGGCAGCAGTACTCCATCTTTGGACGTACTTGGCTCTTATATAGATAGAGAATTGCGTCATTAGTGAGATATCTTCTGGAGCGGTAGAAGGATCCCACCATTTTCCCAGCAACCTTGGCCACAGACTTGATGTATGTGTTCCATTTAAGATCAGGTGTAAAGGACAAACCCAGGAGCTTATCAAAGCCTGGGGCCTCCCTTAGACGAGAGCCATCCATTTCAGTTGATGCCAGATGGGGATCAGAGCGTTTATGATGTAGAGATAGGAGCTTGATCTTAGATGCATTAAAGGTAACCAGCCACCTCTTTCCCCACTGTACCACATGCTCAAGATCAGAGGAGAGTGAATCAGAGAGAACATCATCATTTACAGCCTTTGATGTGTTGCCATAGATGATCGTTTCATCAGCATAGATGTCAACGAAAGATTTTAGTATGTGTTTTGGGACATCATTGATGTAGATCAGGAAGAGAGTTGGGCCCAGTATGGACCCCTGAGGGACTTCAGCATTAATACTGTGGGCCTCTGATTTCTGCCCATCAACCACTACCCTTATGAGCCTATCTGAGAGAAATGACTTAATGATAGAGAAAACATTTCCAGTTATACCGTAGCTGGAAATCTTGTGTAGTAGGCCTTTATGCCAAACCTTATCGAAGGCCTTTGATATGTCGAGAGCAATTGCCCTAGAAATGAAGCCTTTGTCGAGAGATTCACTAATCCTATGAGATATAACCATTAGCACATCTTCTGTAGATCTAGCAGAGCGGAAACCATATTGTATGTCGCTAAGAAGGTTATTTCTGCTGAGGTGGTTGACTACTTCTCTATTTATTGTGGATTCCAGCAACTTACTCATGACACACAGGAGACTTATTGGTCTGTACTGAGAGGGGGATGACTTATCTCCTGAATTCTTAAATACAGGGCATACTGATGAGGTTTTCCAGGGTGTTGGGAAGCACTTCTCCTTAAGGCAACGCTTAAACAGTTTGGAAAGTATGGGGGCAAGTTCTGGTTGTAATTTTTTTAACACTCTAATTGGAATACCGTCGGGACCAGTTGCTTTACTGGAGTCAAGGTTCTTGATTAGCTTGGCGACCTCACGCACGGATATTTGTATGTTGCATAGCGTGTTGTCTGTTATAGGACGGAATATGGGGAGTTGATGGCCTTCGTCACACAGGGTAGAATTTGCTGCAAAGTTTTTGGCAAATAGTTTGGCCTTGTTGGATGCTGTCGAGATGACCTCTGGTCCATTGATAATGGTTGGGATAGAACGCACGTTTCTGTTCAGGATCCTATTTGCTATTTGCCAGAACTGGTGGGAACCAAGCCGCTGCTCAGCTACTTTGGACTTAACGGATTGCGCATATAGTTCTCTTGCATTTTTTATTACTCTTTTACAGTGGTTGCTGGCGGTTCTGAAAGCAGCTTTAGTTTCAGTGCATCTATTACGTTGGTAGCTATGGAAAAAGTGATTTCTATATGTGATGGCAGCAGCACATTCGGGGGAGAACCATGGCTGGTTGTTAGGTTTTTGTTGGAATTTTTTAGATGGTATAAATTGGTCTATGCCTGCAAGTAACCATTCGGTCAGGTCTGATACTATAGAGGACACATCCTTTTTAAACATGGAATGGAGAGGGAGATCAGATATGAATGTACGGAAGCTATCCCAGTCCGCCATAGAGTATCGGTATACAGTACGGTGGAGAGGTACGTCTGTAGATTTATTATATTTCATTTTTATCTTAACTGATACGGCGCAATGGTCGGAGGATCCCAGAGGAGATAGAACGGAACACGAGCATAGCTCGGGGGTGTGGATAGAAAAAGGTCTAGGAGGCTTGTGAACTGACCGGTACTATCGGGCACACGGGTGGGCTCGCAGACAATCTGAGTGAGGTCATAGGCAATGGAAAAATCATGATAGAACCTCCCCTCATCATCAGTCTTATTTGAGTGGGTCAGCCATTCCACATTATGGACATTGAAGTCATCGCAAATGTGAATGTTAGCTGAGGGATGAGCAGACAGGATGTGGTAAATTTTTTCTGATATACTCTTAAAGACAGTAACTCCACTGTTGTGGGGGCGATAGAGGGCAAATATAAATGCGGTGGTGTAAGCAAGTGCAACTCGGAAGCAGATATAAGGTAAGATTAGGGTCTTCTCTGGAGATATCCCTGCCACATGGGCAGCCATCTTTAATGTAGGCACATATTCCATGCCCGTGGCGATCTTGGGGTCAGATTTAGATGTTAGGTTAGAGTATCCTTTAATTATGAACTCATCTAGGGAGGTGGTCGGCCCTATTCCAGTTTCACTTAGGAAGAATATGTCAGGTTTTGTCTCCTGTAATTGGGTTTCAACCTCTGGAAGGTTAGAACGTAGACCCCTGATGTTGGAGAAGGAGACGTAGTAGTAGGGGTCTATATAGGAGGATGTGGTTCTAGGTTTATTCGTGTTTTTTTTTTTGAGATATTTCATGTTGAGGATTTTGGGGTTTGTGGAACAGATCAGTATACTTGGTTAGAGCAGAGAGGGAAAGTAAGAGAGGAAAATTTTTTTTTTTTTGTAGCACATGATAAGGTAAAGCCGTAACAATTACCCACTAGTATGGTATCGAGAGGCCCCACCAGAGACTACTGCATGGTCCAGAATCCATTCACCAAATGGCAATACAGCAGCCCCAGTACTTTGCACCTGCTGATAGAACAGCCTCCTTAGTGGTTATTCCAAGGTTCGGGTCCCTGACTATCAGGCGGTTAACGTCAGCCCAGATGAAAATGTTTACCGCCAGCACCCTTACTAGTGACATGGCCGCAAGGATAGACATAGAGACAGAAAATTTCCGACATCTCAGATTACTGTTCACGAAGTACTACCGACCTGGGAAGCAGATTTTTCTTCACCCTTTGTCAGAAACATCACTCATTAGAAATGAGGACTGAGGGACAAAAAAGGAGAAGCGAGAGTTACTGGAGCTGCCGATAACACATCCACTGCATTATCTACTTTCCATTAAAAAAACAAAGAAAAACGGTAAGAGGGACTTATTTATATCTACTTAGTATAAGTCCTTTGCCCATTCCCAGTATAGAATAGAATTTGAAGATAGTCTCCCCTCCCATATTAATCCGTGGAAGTTGTTTTGCTTTAGGTACCTCGCGATAGAACCTTCGAGATTGAACTTATAATTACGTTTCAATAATGCAACTTGTGAGGTGAGCTTATGTTTTTAGATTGGGGGCGTCTTATTTAAAGGCTAGTTTAGGGTAATGCCAGACGTATTTAACAAAAAAAAAAGGTTAAAACACGAGTAATAAGACATGATAGGTAATGTTAAGGAGTTTCAATTTTTAGTAAGACTACAATAAGAGAACAAAGATAAATAAATAAATTATATATAATACACAAAAATTGGAAAAATTAAGACAGGATACATTTCAACAGTTATTTTTTTATTTATTTTTTTTTTTTATTACATTTTCACCCCAAACAAGGCAAATTTCCACTTTGGTGTAGGGGGGCTACTATCAGGGGCAACAACTACTGGGGTACTATGTAGGGATTTGGGCAGCAAGGTGTCGGTTCACGTTACACTTGAACTTCTGCACGTCAGTACTGTTGGGGAAGCAGGGACCTGGAATGGAATTCCAGAGTCTTGCGGTTCTGGGGAAGAAACTATTGGAGTAAAAAGATCTTTTACATCTAGGGACCTCTACAGTGTGGGGGTGGGATCTAGTAGCCTGTCGGGTTTGTCGAGGGTGCTCGCGTCGTAGGGGCACAAGTGATTGCAGTTCGTCAGAGCATTCACCACTAAAATACTTGTAGAAAAGGCAGAGGGATGCAACATTTCGTCGATGGGACAGAGGCTGAAGCTTAGATGCCAGTTCAGGGCCTATCAGGTTTGCGACTCTCTTTTGAACCTTGTCAAGGAGCGAGAGACTAGTAGCAGATGCACCAGCCCAGATGTGGCAGCAATACTCCATACATGGGCGAATGTAGTTATGGATAAAGTTTTTAACTTAGCTATGAAGGCACCGACTCTTTCTTCCGAGGTCATCTCGAAAACTGACTAGTAGCTAGCACACTTGGGTTGTTCTGGTACTTAACAGATGTGGTGGGTGTGGGGGTTAAATGCTTTTAACTTTTTTTTTTTTTTCCATTATTTTATTTATTTATTTATTTTTTTTTTGCTTTTGGTACCTCGCGATAGAACCTTCGAGATTAAACTTATAATTACGTTTCAATAATGCAACTTGTGAGGTCAGATCTTTTGAAAATGTTTAAAATCCGATTAAAATTAAGGAGCTTATAAACATTTTTGTGCCTTACACATTTGGATATTTTTCCCTCGTTTCGTCACATTTTTTGTACCCTTCAGTAAAAATATTATATCTTTGTTAAAATACAAGATTAAACAATGAAATTTGCCATATAAGTGTATTTTTGTGCAAGGAATCAGAATATGCTACTGAAAATCTCCAGATTTTCCAAATAATCTGTAGTAAATGTACACAAGTATGTTGCAATACCATAAAAATTCCATCCATTAAAACAAAAGTTAGAGAATTCAAATTTGAATTGTAATGCATTTTATGTACAAGAAACTGAAACGTAAATCTAGACTGATAAAAATTAATTTATTTGGTACTGACGGCTGTGCCGTGTCGACACACACAACACTACGTCAAACACAAAATCGAGTACACTCAACATCAAGTACACTCAACATCAAGTACACTCAACATTAAGTACACTCGCCATCGTCTTACCATCAACGTTTACCCTGTGAACTCGGTGTATGGGAAATTCCCATCTGCACAAAACAAAATCACTGAAAAAACAAAAATACCCTGTGAACTAAGGGTAAGGATAATGAGTAAACGTTGGATAAAATGATGGTTAAAATTATTACGAACTTGCCAGGATTTGAACCTGGAATCTTCTGATTCATAGTCAGACGCGTTATCCATTGAGCCACAAGTCCTGTCTGTATGCCGAAAGATGTTACTGCGACTGTATACAGACAGTGCTAAATTCCATTGACATGGGTAGGTAACTTTTTCGACAATTGCACGAAACAGTCCAAAAACCCTTATTTCGGGCTTTTTGCGTGACTCGGCGTTGTTCGTTATAAACCATGTATAGATGAGGACAATCTAGGGACTCGCATCTTTACAGGGAAAATTTTTCAATTCGGTGCATCTGTTCGAAAGTTTTATTGGTATATATACACACACACACATAAATAATTAAATAAACATTTAGAATTTTATTAATAATATAGATTATTGTAGATTAACACCTGCTAAATTGACCCCCACCTGCCTTTCCAAAATATGTGGCTCTGCCTTTTTTAGGCAATTACATATGAACACACTGAAAATCTTGGCAGAAATTAAAATATATATATATATATATATATAAGTAGGTTGTAGTTTGCTTGAAGCATTGTTGAAGAAAATTATAAGGTAAAATTAAAAGCCAAGAACAATGCGAGATTTTTTTTTTTTTATATAGAGTAAAATTAAAGCAAACAAAAGAAATATAAGAAATAAAGTTCTTTTTTTTGTTGTTTGTTTTTTCTTTTTCACACAAATTTTAACTCTAAACAACAGTAATTTTTTTTTTTTTTCTGTTGTATTCAATGGTGATATAAATCTCAATATATTTCAGACTTATTAGTCCATTTTCAAGAGAAGACAGCGGAAGAGTGTTCAAAATTGGAAAAGTAGCCGCAGAGTTTGCCACGTGATACCGCGAAATATAGAACAAAAAATGACGTTAGGAGAACGTTAAAATAAATCAGTTGATGTTTGAAATACTTGTTGCGTTTGTGAATCAAGGGAGATGACTATTCAAGCAAGGTTTTTTTTTTTTTTTTTAATTATTGTTTTTCTTATGTTTTAAACTTATATTATAAAAGCGGAGCTCAATTCCAGTCTATTGTTTAGTGTGGGAGTATTTTTTGAAATAATTAAAGATTCGAGGATACGAAGTTGACCTACGTTTCTTGAAGAAGCAAGAATGTTGATGTGAAAATCTGGTTCTGAATTAATGCAAGTGCGAATATGTTTATAGAACGACGAAGCAGTAGTGTTTAAGTGCTCTTTAATGCGGTGATGAAGCAATCTGGTAGTGCTTCCGATGTAAGATGCACTGCATTTAGCGCATTGTAGGTCGTAAACAACGTGGTTCTTAAAGCATAAACCTGTGTGTGATATTGGGCAATTAGAGAGTGAACAAGGGGAAGGTGTATGCGATGGATGTTTTCGGTTGAGCTGTTGTCTTAAAGTAGATCCAGTGTGGATGAGTTGAATGTTGAGCCCCTCGCTGCGGATGGCTTTTCGGATTGAAGATGAGATTTTGTCACCGAGGAAGGGTAGTTTTAGAAAACAATTGTTAGAGAAGGGTCGGGTGTTGCGTTTTTTCTTTTTAAGTGAGGATAGGATCGTATTAGGGTAGCCGTTTAGTGAGAGGGTCTGTAGGAAATTGTTAGTGTGTGTATGTTTGTCGGAGATGTTAGTGCATTTGTCTTGTATGCGTGAGATTTCGGCATGTGCGTAGTTTAATTTGTCCTTGAGAGGTAGCGCAGATTTGAAATGTACGAAGAGGCGTTTGCTGGCGGGTTTTCTGTAGAATTCAGTGCATATGGCACCATTTTTTTTTATTTGTATTTTAAAATCAAGCAGAGAAAGGGATTCTGAAGAGTCTGGGTGTTCTATAGTAAATTTTAAGTTTGGGTCGGCGTTATTGAATTTGTGGAAAATGTTAATAGCTTCTTCGCGGGAGTATGTGATAATTAAAATGTCATCGATATATCTAGTAAAAAGGAGATAAGAATAGCAGGTACTAAGGGTGTGTCTTTCGAGTTTGTCCATATAAGCAATGGCAAGAATACCGGATAGACTGGAGCCCATGGGTAGTCCAGATACTTGTTTGAACGTGTTTTGTAGGAAAGTAAAGTAAGTGTTGTCTACTATAATACGGAGGAGTTGTAAGAGATCTCCTGGAGTAATTCCGAAGCATTGTGGGTTTTTAGATGCTATAATGTCTGCCATGAGATTAATGGCTGGATGTGCAGGAATGGAGGTGTATAAAGAAACGACGTCTAGGCTAAATGGGTATCTGTATGGTTTGAGTAGATGGTGTGGTAGATCGTTGAGTCTGTTAATTACTTGGTTGGAACTACTAACATGGGCTGGGAAGGTAGAGAGTAGAGGTTTAAGTAGGCGGGATATTAACCAAGAGATTTTATAAAGGGGACCGTTAACGCTTGAAACAATGGGTCTGATCTGTGTGTGTGTGCTATTTTTGTGGGTTTTAATAAGGTGATAAAAGGTAGGTAATTTGCTGTATTTAGTAATAAAATTTAGTCTGTGTTGTTTTGGGAGATTTCTTTTAAAACAAATTTGAGACCATGTCTTGTTAATGTTGTTCTCAATACGAGCAGCAGTGATATTATGTGCAAACTCTGCGGCTACTTTTCCAATTTTGAACACTCTTCCGCTGTCTTCTCTTGAAAATGGACTAATAAGTCTGAAATATATTGAGATTTATATCACCATTGAATACAACAGAAAAAAAAAAAAAAATTACTGTTGTTTAGAGTTAAAATTTGTGTGAAAAAGAAAAAACAAACAACAAAAAAAAGAACTTTATTTCTTATATTTCTTTTGTTTGCATTTAATTTTACTCTATATAAAAAAAAAAAATCTCGCATTGTTCTTGGCTTTTAATTTTACCTTATATATATATATATATATATATTTTAATTTAATATAAAATTTAATGCAAAATAATCTTATATTTTAGGGCCATGGTAATGTTTTAGGGCAGTTAACCATTTTTTTATGGAAATTATCCTGGAAGTTTTTCCTTTTTTTTTTCTTTTTTTTAATAGCAGATTATGTGTTACTAGCGGGGGTATTTGGAGGTGTGTGTGGTTAAAAAAAAAAAAAAAAAAAAAAAAAAAAAATTGTTGGCCGGGTGTTTGGAGGTATAAAAGAAAAAAAAAAAAGTTTAAGTAGGAAGGTAGGATTGAACCCACGAAGCCTTGATGCGAAGGTGGAAATGAAAGGGAAAAAAAGCCAAACACCTAACCATCTCGGCCACGAGGGAGAGGAACTGATAAGGGCGTTATATGAAGGTTTATGAAGCGAAATAAACAGGGGCAACGAAGTGGCGTGGTGTCTGACCTAGTTTTGCACTGCAAGCCAGTTACTGTTTCCCCCGCTTTTCGCTTTTCGAAGACACGGCGAGCTGGTAAAAATCGGGCAAATTAAATAGAAAGGCGACCCCCATTGTTAAGTCGTAGATATCATTTAGACGTGATATATAAAGTTTTAGAATGAGCGACCCCCCCCCCCATAAGGCCTTGGAAAAAAGCCTTTTGCAGACACACAAAAAACGAGCATACATACATACATACATACACACATTTTCGCTTTTATATATAGAGATTTTAAAAGGGTGCTTGTATAAGAAGGAGGCTTGCCGCTCTGACTTTGGGTTATTGATAAGGCTAGTGGCAATTACACATGGACAGCCTGTAAAGTTGGCAGAGATATAAAAGAAGAAGAAAAAACTATTTGGGAGTGGGTGATTAGTCGGGCTGTGACAACAGCATATTCTTTTCATTCTTTTGACTCTCTGGTATATATCCGACACAGTTAGACACGCTTAATCAACCGAAAACCACATCAGTCGATATAAAAACATAAGACATTAACGGATATATACTCAAGAGTCAAAACAATGAAAAGAATATGCTGTTGTCACAGCCCTACTAATTACTCATCTTTAAAGGATTCCAATAATATATCTGGGGTTTGTTTTACTATACACATAGATTCGAAAGAGTCGTCAAAAAACAAATATATCACAAATAAATGTAATCAAAAGCAAGATAAGTTACTTTTCTACCAAACTGGATAATTTTTTAGTGTTTTTATTTGATGTAACATGTTTATTCAGCTCGAAAAACATACAGTGTTTATTAATTTATTTGAAAAAATGCAAATGACGGCATGTTCGCTGTTGAACACGCTAAGTTTGGAAAAACCAGTTTAAACAAAAAAGCTATACAAAATACTGTTAGAAACTCACTCAATATATGTTACCGTGACATAGGCAGACATATATTCGGTGGGTTTCTAACAGTATTTTGTATAATTTGTTTGTTTGAACTCATTTTCCCAAACTTACCGTGTTTAGCAGCAAGCATGCTGTCATCTTTCTTTTTCAAATATATCGATATACACTGCATGATTTTTGAACCGATTACACGTTTTAAAGTGAGTAAAACCACTAAAATCTTTTCCAGGTAGGTAGAAGAGTAACTTATCTTGCCTTTGGTAACATTTATTTGTTATATATTTGTTTTTGACCATTTTTTCCGAATCTGTGTATAGTAACGCAAACCCTATATGTCATGCTATTTCCAAACTTTAGCACGGCAGACCAAAGAAAATGTTATTTCAAATCTTAGCACGGCAGACCAAAGAAAATATCATTTAATTGTTGAGCATTACAAACCAAAGACAATGCCATTTATTTAATTAGAATGACAGATTATTGAAAATGCTATTTCAAAACTTTAGCATGACAGACCAAGGAATCAGTTATTTAAACTTTAGCACAGAAGTTAAGAATGTTATTTCAAACTAACATGCTATCTGTCTATATAAAAACATAGTATATTAACGGGTATATACTTGAGTCGAGACAATGAAAAGAATATGCTGTTGTCACAGCCCTAGTCATTAGTTTTACAGATAAATTTAATTTAAAATAATTTTTTTTTTTTGTGACAATATCATTAGGAGATTGCTGTACTTGGCCAATGAGCATTGTCTATCTGATGTAGGGGTGGGATTTAGCTGATGTTGGGGGTGTTTACATCGAGCAGGTACAAGGCTTTTAGTTTGTTGGAGCACCTATTATTAAAATACTTGACCATTTTGTCGCTGGAACAGAGGTTAATAACAGTGCGGGACTGATCAGGTTTGACAACTCTCTTTTGAATCCTGTCCAAGAGTGAGAGACTAATAGCAGATGTACCAGCCCAAATACATGGGCGAATGGTGGTCTTGTAGAGGTACTGGATACTTTCAGGCGTAAGTAACTTTCTAGCATGATAGAGGGAGCCCATCTTCCTCGCAGCAGCTTTGGCGATTATCTGAATGTATCTGTTCCAACTCCTGTTGCCTAGAATTCCAGGTCACCCTTGGGCAAGGTGTAGCACCTTTAGCCCCCCTGTCAATGTGATTATACTGTATATATCTATATACATACATTTATATATTTATACATACATACATATATATATATATATATAATTTTTTAAAGAGTTCAGAATAAATGAAGTGTGGTAATATTAATATAAGTTATGAATTTATTTATTTATTTATTTTTTTTTTTTTCAGAAAGTTATAGGTCGCCTTGTTTCGTTTCATCCGCGGAGAGCAGCTGATGATTTATATGACGACAGTGTTGATAAATTTGCTCAGATTTTTTACGAATACGATGGAATTGAGGTAAAACTTTATTTCAATAAAAATTCTCCTACATCGATCTTTCATCCAAAATTTTCCTTTGCACAAACTTTTCAAATCAATAGTAATAGTCTTGTATTTTGCTTATTATTTTTCCTTCTCTTTAGTTCCTTGCATCAAGTGGCTTCATGCCTTGTCTGGAGTGACCTCCTTAAAAAAGAAAATGTGGATCCAGTGATATATTATTTATTTAGTGAACTAGCCTGGTTGCCTGGCATTGCCCGGGTGTTTGGAGATATGTGTTGAACAAAAAAAAAGGTTGGTATTGTTTTGAAGCTCGACTCTTCGGATGACAAATATCGAAAAATTGACTAAAAACATTAATTCCTTCACCCTCAACTGGGCACTTTTCTACAGGGAAGGGTCGCTTTTTTCATCAATATTTTCGAAAGTCATCCCCTTTTTTCGATTGTCTAGCCTTAATTTAAACCTACGTCACTTCCGGTTTGGCGATGGGCACAACAGCAAAGACATCATGTTTTTTTTTTTTTTTTTTTTTTTTCTTTTCTTTTCCTTCTTCGCAGTACAGGTTTGAGCCTGCCTTCCTACTACCACTTTTTTTATTTTTTTATTTAACACGCACCTCCAAACACCACACTCGGACAATGCCAAGCACCTAGGCTAGTTCTGAATAAAAACCAATTTTTCAGATTAACAGTCGTCTGGTCTGGATTTTTCAGATTAACAGTCGTCTGGTCGGATCTGCATTTAAATATTAGGTTGGCAATTACATTTTTTTTTTAAAAAGTAAACTAAAAAAAATATTTCATCAATGATGTATTCTCCATTCGTGTTCAAAACTTTTTCCAACGTTCAACAAGATTTTCAATATTTTTTTAGGTAGAAATCATTTGATTTTGACTTGGAAAATAGAATATAAATGTTCAAAACACAATTTATTTAAAAAAAAAAACAACAAAAAAAAACCCGGCAAAATCTTAGTTGCTAACCCAATAAATTGTACCTATTTACTATGCCTCCCCACGGGACAGAGTTAGACACCAGGGTCGGTTTTTAACGTGGAGAAAAGGTACAAAAATGAAAATTGTCTCAGTCGTGAAGGATTTCTCCTCCACTGAAAGAGAACAAGAAATGGAAGTGCAGCATCTGAAGAACAGATACTACACTTTGATCTTGACCAAAAGGCCAATAAGTTGTAGTCAAGAACGTTGGTGCTTGGAATAATATAGTCGACAAATCGATTTTTTAAATATGTCTTTTTTTTTTTTTTTTACATAGGCATTACCACTTATCAAGGCCCAGAGGCCACTCGAGGATAAGGGTTAAAGCGTGTACAGTAGCCAATTGGACAATATAGTACTCGTTAGTAATAAAAATTCCATAAATTTGATAACTTAAGTGGAACGACTCATCAAGAATTGTTTATATTGGAATGGAAGACAATTATATTGTAGTCAGCTTGAAAGTAGGCAAACGGAAGACAGTTCCACAAGTATGCAATTCTAAGAAAGAAACTTTGTTCATGGAATCTACATTTAGATTTAGGCACAGATAAAGAATGGGTGAAATTATTGATAGTGTTTTCAGCTAGATAGTTGTTTCTCGTGAAATTTTGGTGAGGGGGGACCATAGATTGGAGCTCATACGAACACTTGCCATGAAAATAACGATAAAGCAGAGACAAACTCGCAACATCTCTTCTGTGAGATAGAGGTTGTAGGGAAGAGAAAAGGACATCCACTACGAGTCTACGAAGTCTATTTTGCACTCTATCAAGGCAGGATAAGTCCTTTCTAGCAGCTCCTGCCCAGATGTGGCAATAGTACTCCATCCTTGAAATACTTGGCTCTCATATAGATAAAGAATTGCATCAGCAATGAGATATCTACTGGATCAATAGAAGGATCCCACCATTTTTCCAGCGACCTTGGCAACAGATTTGATGTATGTGTTCCATTTCAGATCAGGAGTAAAGGTTAAGCCCAGAAGCTTGTCAAAACATGAAGCCTCACCAAGATGAGAGCCATTCATTTCAATTGATGCCAATTAAGCAAAATAGTAATATATCCAAAAATTACAAAAATTCATGGAGTAGAACAATTGCTTTTAGTAAATAAAAATCTATTGCTATATAGACAACAAATATTGTAGCCATGACATAAGTAATCTAAAATATTCGTTTCTGAGTTATGTCCCCTGCATAAAGCCTCCTACTACCTACTTTATTATGTCTAAGAAAAATGCAATTTTACCCAATTTCCTGTAAAAATTACTTTTAACTAGAAATAACTTTCTACTCACTGATTTTCGTAATTTTTTAATATATTAATATTTTCGACATGACAATTAAGGATGTAATATTTTCTTTTTTTACTTAAAACAACATATTTAAAAAAAGTTGATCTGTTGACTATATTTTAACAAGCTCTGAACGTTATTATATTGCCAATAACACAGCACAGCAATACTACTGCCAAATATGACCTCGGTTCAAATCAAACAATCTGTTTTTATATTTTTAAATTTTCCTTTTTTTTTTTTCTTTTTCTTTTTCTTATAATTTTTAGGTGATTTTACGGTTACTGACTTTCAGCTCTTTATTTCCCAATGAATCGGCGTATTGTTATGGTAAGGAATTTTATTTATCTTTGTTTTTGTTGGTCTCCCCGACAAAGGGAGGATGGACCTGTAAATTCACCCTTGTCTGTTCGTACTTTTCTCAATAACTAAGCCTTGGAATTTTTTGAAATTTTGCACAAACATTAAACATGATATGAGTAAAAAAAAAAGTATGGATTTTCCGGGAAAACTCCGGTTGCTCACCCTAGGTGTGCCTTTCTGATTAAAATGGCTAAAATTGACAATTTTGTGCTTATTAAAAAAAAAATTGATGTCTTGAATTTTTATAAAACTTTCTGGAAAGTTGTAACTAACTGATTTCTATATAATTTTGTTTGTCTCCATACTTTGCGATAACTCTTGGGTGTGCTCCAGGGGCTCTTTTAGGGCTAATAAAAACGCTCCATTTTTGGGACTATTTTACTATATTTGTCCAAAATTTTCTGTGTATGTCTATTTAGCAGTTTTGCATGGTGTTGAACTCAAATTTAAATATTTTAAGGCCTTGGGGACATTTGGGTCTAAATGGAGAGGGGGGCGGGTCAAATGCTGAACTTAGTCATTTTTTTTTTATTCTTCGTTCACTGTGCATGCTTCACTTGTTTATGTTTAAATTGACATTCTCTATTTGTTTACAACATGCCGACGTGAAAAAAATAAGCGTCCTAATTTTTAGTGTTGCAATATTTTTTTATTTATTATTTTGCATTTTCACCTCAAACAAAGCGCAGTGCCACTTGGATGTAGAGGGCTACTATTTGGCATGTAATTACAGAAATACTATGTAGGGAGTTGAGCTGCAAGATGTCTGTTTACATTACACTTGAACTTCTGCATGTCAGTACAGTCAGGGAAGGGGATTTCAAAGTCTAGCTGTCTGAGGGAAGAAACTATTAGGGTAGAAGGCTTTCTGGCATCTGGGGATCTCTACTGTATAGGGGTGGGATTTAGCTGCTTGTCAGGGTATTTATGCAAAGGGGGTACAATGGCTTGTAGTTCGTTGTTGGAGCACAGAAGAGACGTTGCCTCCGGGCCTTGATAAGTGGTGACCCCCATGTAAAAAAAAAAAAACAAAAAAACTACGAATAAAATACTTGTAAAACATGCAGAGGAATGCAACATTTCATTGATGGGACTGACATGCAGAAGTTCAAGTGTAATGTGAACAGACATATTGCTGCTCATCTCCCTTTATAATATCCTGCAGCTTACGTCCCTGATAGTAGCCCCCTACTTCAAAATGGCACTGTCTTGGTTGGGGTGAAAATTGAAAATAAAAATGGGTTAAAGCCTAGCTGATAGTGTAGTGACTCTCTTTTGAACACTGTCTAAGAATGAGACGTAGCAGATGCACCAGCCCATATGCAGCGACAATATTCCATACATGGGATAATGTTAGCTTTGTAGAGGTGTGAGTAGTCTTCTATGAAAGTAGATTTATAGCAATTAAGCTACACAGAGAGAGTCCATTAACTACATTTTATTTTTTTTATTCACATTTGAATTGACGTTAATTATTTGTTTACAACATGCAGATGTGAATAGAAAGTATTTTATTATTTAAAAAAAAAAAAAAACGTCCTAATGTGAAACTTGCTCCTGGTGCACCGCAACGGATCCCTAACTAAAAACTAACTGTAAAATTGTTTATATATCTGAATTAAAATCCTGATAAAAATTATGTAAATCGATAAAACATTTTATTCAGGTTTTATTGAATTTATTTTATAATTAAAAAAAAAATTTTTTTTCTTTTTATTATATAATAGTATTTTTTTTTTTTTTTTTTTTTTTTTCAGATTCTGAACGAGTTTTGAGAGCGAAGAGTTTATGTCTAGAAATTTTAATCAAAATAACTTCCACGGTAAGTTGTACTTTTTTTTAATATTGGGAAGTTATATATAAACTCCCATTTGTGTATTAAGCAAAGCTCCTTGTGTAAACAAATTGAGCTTAGGAATTTGGACAATGTCGAAACATTGTTAGTTCACTACCCGCATAGCAGTAGCCAAATAGCGCAACGGTTAGAATCTCCGGTTGTTTCGATCCTGGCTTGAGTAGGTTGCTTATCTAGGTGAACTGATGAGCTGTGATACAGATAAACAGTACTGTATGTGGATGACTCTCTCTCTATATTAGGGATGGGACGATTCCAATATTTTTTCCGATTCTGATACAATTACCGATTCCGTATTAAATTCCCAATTCTGCTACAATTACTGATTCTGATTCTTTATAAATCTCTAAATATTTAACTATAAAGTTGTTATTTTTCACGATTACCGTAAAAAACATGTTTCTCAACTGTAAAGATACACTTGTGAGGGATGATCGATCGATTTTAGTTTTACTAATCATTTGTAATCAATAAATATTCATTATTTTAGTATTACTATCAGCAGTAGAAAGAATTTTTTGGCCCATCAGGAAGACATCCAGGCTCTCCTAGACCATGTGAACTCAATAAGACCATCGATACATTTCACAATGGAGAAAGAAAAAGATAACCAACTGGCCTTCCTTGATATACTTATATCACGCACAGAGCATGGGTTTAAGACATCCGTATATCGCAAGCCTACCTTCACCGGACAATACCTTAACTTCAACTCCCATCACACATACAGTATCAAACATGGAATCTTACGCTGCCTACAACATCGAGCAGAGACAATAAGTAGCAACACCATTACATACCACCAAGAAATGGTCAGGTTGAAGAATACCCTCCATCGTAACAACTACCCCGATAGCATACTATCCACCAGACGTGTTAATAGTATAAGAGAGGAGAATGAAACCCAAAAACCACCAACGGTCTGCCTACCATACATACGAGGCATCTCCGAAAAGATTCAGAGAATATGTGCCCCCTACAACATCAGGACGGTATTCAAGAGCGAGTCAAAACTCAGACGACACCTGGTACGAGTGAAGCCCTGCATGGAGGAGAACATGACCAAAAACTGCATATACTCCATCCCATGCAGTTGTAGAAAGGTTTACAAGGGTGAAACATACCGTCCCCTCAAAGTAAGGGTGGAAGAACACCGAAAAGCGGTAACTAAAGGGGAGACGGAAAAATCGGGTATAGCCAACCATGTATGGATGGAGAGGGGGGACCATCGTCCCCTATGGGATGAAGTAAAAATAATAAACAGAGAGACCCACTGGAAAGTGAGAAAACTTAAAGAAACAGCTCACATACTCGGACATAACAACCTACTGAGCAAACCAAGCGTAGAGCTGAATGCAATTTTGACACCTCTAATAGAAAGAGAAAACCTTGAATAACAACATAGGTTTAACATTAACAAAAACCAACTAAGAATTGTCCTAGTGACATATGAAGGAGCGAGTGGTCCTAGACGTTGTTTACAGTTACCCAAAGGTGCTGAGTTCAATCCTGAACGAAGGCAGTGAAAAGTAACATTCAAAACAGAGAATCAGCAACTATGTCCCAGAGCCTAGCTGGAGTCTGAACACGGTACCCCCGTAAAAATTATAATAATAATAATAATAATAAAGGGTTGGGTTCGAGACTCCTAACAAACGGTTCCCCAGTTCGATACAAAACACCTGATGAAGGCCGGAGGGCAAAACGGCCGAAACGTTGTGACAATAACAACCAAGATGAGGAATCTCAATAAATGAAGGATAATAGTTGAGTCTTACCAAGGTTAAACAAAACAAACCATTTCTTACCCCAATACAATACAAAAGTGGATTGTCCTTTATATATATACTAGCGGGAGTACCTGGTGTTTGGAGTGTGTTTCTGAGTGTGTGTGTGGGGGGGGGGGTCAAAACAACTTGCAAAAAAAGTTAGCCGGGTGTTTGGAGGTGTAAAAGAAAAAAAAAGTTTTAGTAGAAAGGTAGGCTTGAACCCCGAACCTAACCATCTCGACCACAGAAATAGATGAATTGATAAGTGTGTTGACGTTTATAAAGCGAAATTAACAAGTGTGAGAATGTTAAGTCATGTTATGTTTGACCTAGTTTTGTGCTGGAATTTACGCGGCGATCAAAAAATATCTCGAAAATAGCTTGTGAAAGTCGGGTAAATTAAAGATAGCTTTGACCAGAGTTCCTTAGTCGTAGATATTATTTTTTAGGCAGAAGATATCTCACTACTGATGCAATTCTCTATCTATATAAAAGCCAAGTACGTCCAAGGATGGAATACTGCTGCCATATCTGGGCAGGAGCTGCTAAAAACAGCCTATCCTGCCTTGACAGAGTACAAAATAGACTTCGTGGCTCTACCTTGCAACCTCTCTCCCACAGAAGGGACGTTGCGATCCTTTCCTTGTTTTATCGTTATTTCCATGGCAGGTGCTCGTCTGAACTCCAATCTCTGGTCCCCCTCACCAATCTTTCACGAAAAACACCGTCTAGCCGAATCCACTGTGAAAAATTTCCCCCACGCTTTAGCTGTGCCTTAATCAAAACGTGAATTCCATGAACAAAGCTTCTTTCTTAGAACTGCACGCCTGTGGAACTCTGTTCCGTCTGCCTACTTCCCACCTGACTACAACTTGGATGTGTTCAAGTCCAACGTTAACAAATTTGTAATGAACCGCCCCCTTAAGTAAACACTTCATCAAATCTCCACACTAACCCCCCCCCCCCCCCGAAAAATGAACGTTACGTGAAAAATGGCTTAAATAACACTGGTTCAATATTTAAATTTAAAAAATCGAAAAAAAAAAAAAAGAAGACATCTCACACCACGATTCGAACCCAAAACGTTTAGATAATGAACCAACGTGCTAATCAACTGAGCTAAAGCGACGTACATGAAATTTGTTCAGTTTTTCAACTATTTAAAGTAAATCAGGTCATGACATCATCTGGCGCATGCGTAGAACTGTTCGTCGTCACGAGGAGACCGTTTTTGTTGACCCCCCACCCGTCGAAAATTGTCGATTTTGGGGTGAAAAAATGAACGTTTTCGGCCAATTTTTCAATATTTTTTGAGCGAAGGATGGAGCTTCAATATGATATCGAGTTTGTGAATTTTTGTTGTGTCTGTCGAAAGTTTTTAGCAGACACACAAACATACACACATACATGCATTTTCGCTTTTATATATATAGACTAGCATGGCTACCCGGCGTTGCTCGGGACTGTATAAACAATGAAAAACAAAAGCAGATATTGAACATATGTTTTATTCTTAGGGGAGAGGAATCTTTCATCTCAAGTTTTAGCGTTACAAACAAACATTTGTCTTTTATATATATAGATAATGACAGGTTTTTTGGGGGCCCCCCTCGAAGATAACTGATCAGTTGACCAACTTCTAGTGGTCCGTTTGACGTAAAATTTCGATATTTGTCATCCGGGTGATGGGGCTTCGATATGATACCAAATTTGTCAAGTTTGGTTCCGTCTTTCAAAAGTTTTAGCGTTACAAACAAACATACATACATACACACAGACGTTTGGCTTTTATATATATAGAAGATATATATTCGGATCCTTAATTCAATTCCGGTAATGGAAATATATGCAACTAAGCAGATTAAAAATAGTATATATATATATATATATATATACACACACATCTATAAATTTGTTTTTTTTTGTGTATTGATAATCATATTAAAAATCCTTTTTTCTATTTATTTAAAAAGAAAGTAAAATTTTGTTATATATGGGTCGTAGAATTGCATCTAGCTAACTTGCATATTCTTTTGAACATTCATTTGAATTAATTCCTTATTCGTTTTTTTCTCGGTTTTCTGATGGGATGATCATCTTCACTTAACTATTACGTGTAATTATATTCATGCAGATATTCTACATGATTTAAACTTGTGTAATATTTGCATAAAAAGGTTATAGTAAACACAAACCTCTTTCTATATATATATTTATGTATGTGTGTGTGTATATATATATATATATATATATATATATATGTGTATCTAAAAAATTTTGCCTACCAAACTCCTCTGTCAGTTTTTGGTCTACAGACATGAAACTTATTAATATATAGGGTATTTGAACCCATGCGAAACTTTATAATTGGGTTTTAGCCAGGGAAAATTGGTGTGAAAATTAAAAAATTGAATTCGCCAGGTGAAGGTTGAAGGACGACATTACGAATATGCATGCATAACGTAATAGCTATTGGTTCATGTTTTAATGTTTAGCCTTGCAGCAAACATGTCTTCATAGATCAGGCATTAATGTCAAAGGAAAAAAGTAAATCGTAAGCTAAACGTTTTGATTTTGATTCTCTGTAGTCATTTTTTAAAAAACTTTTGAAATCATTACTATATATTGGGTCGAATAAAATTTAATAAATACGAAACCCGCATTTATCAAAATATCATATTTGAGCGTATTTTACGACCAAGCAATGCCGGGCAGCCTGCTAGTCCATAATAGAACTCAAATCAGGCTTTAGATCAACTGCATGTTTCAGGTGTCTTTGCCTGAACTCTGGAATCTGTAAAGAATTTTAAAAAGAACCCTTCCATGGAGGTAACATGCTCTCGTTTTGTCAGCCATGACCAGACAGAAGACTTTTATAATCCACAATTATTTTCTGAGTATCGCCAGCACTGACGATTGAATCGATGACCAAAGGATAGCGTCTGTCTGCAATCATATTTTTTGTGTATTCTTTAAAAAATTATATTTAAAATTTTAAAATTATAATATAGGTGAATGTCTATATTTAAAAAAAAAAATTATATTTAAATTTTTAAAATTATAATATAGGTGAATGTCTATATTTAAAAAAAAAATAATATTTAAAATTTTAAAATTATAATATAGGTGAATGTCTATATTTTTTTTAAAATTATATTTAAAATTTTTAAAATTATAATATAGGTGAATGTCTATTTTTTTTTTAAAATTATATTTAAAATTTAAAAATTATAATATAGGTGAATGTCTATATTTTTTAAAAAAATTATATTTAAAATTTAAAAATTATAATATAGGTGAATGTCTATATTTTTTAAAAAAATTATATTTAAAATTTTTAAAATTATAATATAGGTGAATGTCTATATTTTTTTTTTAAATTATAATATAGGTGAATGTCTATATTTTTTTTTTAAAATTATATTTAAAATTTTAAAATTATAATATAGGTGAATGTCTATATTTAAAAAAAAAATTATATTTAAAATTTTAAAATTATAATATAGGTGAATGTCTATATTTAAAAAAAAATTATATTTAAAATTATAATATAGGTGAATGTCTATATTTAAAAAAAAAATTATATTTAAAATTTTAAAAATATAATATAGGTGAACGTCTATATTTTTAAAAAATTATATTTAAAATTTTAAAATTATAATATAGGTGAATGTCTATACTTTTTCCATTATTGTCTTACACGTGTTTCGTGATTGTGATGGGAAATATGCTCCTTATATATATTCTCTTTGTTTTTCAGCCAAAAGGTGAACGCGTGACGTTGAAGGTGCTCTCCAAAGATGATGTCCTTAATTATATTTTTACTCTGCTAGCTCACAAGAAAACCTTTATCGCAGCATGTCAATTGCTTGAGGATATGTTACAAATCCGACGAGAGGTTTTGGATCTTCACAAAATAAGTAAGCTTAATTTTTTTTGTTTTTCAGTGTTTTTTTTTTTTTTTTGTGTAAAAAAATAAAAATAAAAATAAAAAATAATGCAGGAGTCACGTCAATGTGCGAAACACATGATAGAGATTTATGGATTAATTTTTTTTATTTTAATATTAAAGTCAAAATTTGTTTTTGATATTAACTCATTAATTTTTAAAAAAATATTAATGGATCAAATTTTTTTAAATACTGTCAATTTTTTTAAAAATATGAACATATCAAATTTTTTAAAAATATTAACTGATCCAAAATTAAAAAAAAAAAAACTAACCAAATCCAAATTAAAAAAAATATATTAACAAATTTAAATTAAAAAAAATATTAACAAATAGAAAATTAAAAACAATATTAACGAATCCAAATATAAAAATATTAACGAATCCAAATTAAAAAACAATATTAACGAATCCAAATTAAAAAACAATATCAACGAATCCAAATATAAAAATATTAACGAATCCAAATATAAAAATATTAACGGATCCAAATATAAAAATATTAACGAATCCAAATATAAAAATATTAACGAATCCAAATATAAAAATATTAACGAATCCAAATATAAAAATATTAATGAATCCAAATTAAAAAACAATATTAACGAATCCAAATTAAAAAACAATATTAACGAATCCAAATTAAAAAACAATATTAACGAATCCAAATTAAAAAACAATATTAACGAATCCAGATTAAAAAACAATATTAACGAATCCAAATTAAAAAACAATATTAACGAATCCAAATAAAAAAACAATATTAACGAATCCAAATAAAAAAACAATATTAACGAATCCAAATAAAAAAACAATATTAACGAATCCAAATAAAAAAACAATATTAACGAATCCAAATAAAAAAACAATATTAACGAATCCAAATAAAAAAACAATATTAACGAATCCAAATAAAAAAACAATATTAACGAATCCAAATTAAAAAACAATATTAACGAATCCAAATTAAAAAACAATATTAACGAATCCAAATTAAAAAACAATATTAACGAATCCAAATTAAAAAACAATATTAACGAATCCAAATTAAAAAAACAATATTAACGAATCCAGAATTTAAAAAATATTAACCAATCAGTTTTTTTTTGTTTTTTTTAGTGAATGACTTACTACTAGGGCCATGACAACAGCATATTCTTTTCCTTGTTTTGATTCTCAGGTACATATCCATTGATATCTTCGATGCTTTTATGTAGAGTGATGTGATCCTCGGTTGATTAATTGTCTAACTGTGTCAGATATATATACCAGAGAGTCAAAACAATGAAAAGAATATGCTGTTGTCATAGCTCTAGTTATAACAACAAAAAAGAAAAACTATATATATATATATAAAATATGCATGAAATGCGCTTGAAACCAAATCACAACGTAATATTAGGAAAATAAACAAATATTTTACTTGTTTGAATTTATCACAAATATATTTTGAAGGTAGCCTTCATCTTCAGTGTGTTGTTTGTTTTTTTTTTCTTTTTCTTCTTTCTTGCCATGTTGTTAATTCTTGTTTCTTCTGTTTTTGCAAGAGTGGTGAATTAGTAGCAACTGTAGTCGCTGAAATGAAGTGGTTGCTATGGAAACCTGTCATAAAAAACGTCACTCACCTCCTTACGGGTTTTTACAGTTTTGAACAGTAAATTCATAACTTTTGTTTTACTGAACGAGAATTGAAATTTTCTTTTTTTTCACAATATAGCTAAAAAAGGTGATCTATAAACTGTAATAACTGTTTGAAATTTGGTCGAAAAATGAGAGCGGTGAAGCTTTAAACAGTTATGACTAAAACTGCTGCTTAACCATATATTCAAAGACTGCCGTGTTTGAATTATATATAGTCATCCACATACAGTACTGTTTCGCTGTTTCACAGCTCATCAGTGCAGCTAGACAAGCAATTACCTCAAGCCAGGATCGAAACCCGACCGCCCAAACGACAGTCAGAGCTTCTAACCGTTGCGTTAATTCGGCTGCTGCTATGCGGGCAGTGGATTAACAATGTTGTGACATTGTCCAAATACCTAAGTTCAAAGAACATCGCTTAATACGCTAATGGTAATTTGTATATCACTTTCCTAGTTTGTATTACTGTACACATAGATTGAAAAAGTTGTCAAAAAACAAATATATAACAAATAAATGTTATCAAAGGCAAGATAGTTACTTTTCTACCAAACTGGATATGATTTTTGTGTGTTTATTCAATGTAACATGTTTATTCAGTTCGAAAAGCATACAGTGTTTACCGATGTATTGGAAAATTCAAGATGGCGCCCGACTCTCTCTTTAACACGGTAAGTTCAGGAAAAGGTTTTATAAATAATAAACTAGACAAAATACTGTTAGAAATTCGCTCAATATATGTTACCGTGACATAAGTTAACATATATTCGGTGGTTTTTTAATAGTATTTTGTCTAGTTTATTATTTATAACACTTTTTCCCAAACTTACCGTGTTAAAGAGAGAGAGTCGGGCGCCATTTTGAATTTTCCAATACATCGGTAAACACTGCATGTTTTTCGAGCTGAATAAACATGTTACATTGAATAAAAATACAAAAAATATATCCAGTTTGGTAGAAAAGTAACTTATCTTGCCTTTGATAACATTTATTTGGTATATATTTTTTTTTTGACAACTTTTTCGAATCTATGTGTACAGTAATACAAACCCCACTTTCCTATATGCTCAACCCAAGATAGGGAGTATTATAGTCATCCACGTTACTATTTTTTAGAACTTTTTATATACTCCCTAGATTATAATATCTACGATTTGCGAACGGACATCATCTCTACATTTATTTATAAAATTCGTGCTATTCCGTTCTGAGTTTGTTGGTGTTTTTCATATAAAAGCGAAACTGAATCGCTTTTATTCGTGGCCAGTACGTGTTGAAAGCAATCAGCTTTGATCACTGTGGGGAATACCCTTCATATCAGACAATTGCTGTTCATTAAGACACTCCCAGATACTCCACCTCTTTTGGGAGATGGTGTGGGCAAACAAATATGGCAGAAAGCTGGAAGCTTAACAGCTTACTGCCAAACTTAACTGCGTGATTTCATTTCTTCGCCTGCGTGAACTTCTTCACTTTCTGCATGTTAACTTTTTGATCGCAAAATTAGAACGTTTTTCAATCCTTTCCCTTCCTGGCCGAGCGATAAAATGTCATGTTTTATTTCACTTTCTTTTCCACCTTTGCGTCAAGGCTTTGAGCTTGCCTGCCTACTACAACTTTTTTTTTTTTTTTTCTCAACACGCACCTCCAAACACCCGGGCAGCCCCGTTAGTCAAAATAAATAAAATAATATTGAGCACTGTCGAAGTAAATACTGAAAATTGATACATTAGATAATAAATATTTACTTTTTTGCCTTAAATTCAACAGCAAATGTACTTTTTGTTGTTAATCCCCATAAAATCTTTCTTAATCTGTTTTCGTTTAATCTTCAGCTAATCTCCGCGGACTTATATCTTGCTTAAGCGATGGGGAATTGGCCAATTTCTGCCGGATTCTTGCCATTACGATATCAGATCTGGATATTTATGAAAATAAATCCTCACGTAAGTTGATTTTATTCTTTTTTAACAACAAAAATTGGATGAAATACGATTCAAATTTAACTGTTTTCAAATTTTTTTATTGTCTGAAATAATCTTTCAAATTCAGTGCTCATTTAGAATTCAATGTACTTTCAAAATAAAAATACAGAAAAAAAAATCTTTACAAACACTTTGATGTACATATCCATCACAGAACGAAGATATCATATTCCAAAAATTACACACATTGATAAAGGATATTCTTTTTCTTTTTTTCTTTTAACTGTGAAAATCAAATTTTATGAGTAAGCAAAAAAAGGACTGTCTCGCATCTCCATCTTGAAAATAATAAGAGCAAAGGCAGATAACTTGTGAGATTGGCGTTCTATAATAGATTCTTTCCTTGAATTGCTAGACTTTGGAATTCCCTTCCTGTTTCCTGCTTTGGATTCATCGGACTACTGTTCTCATCTTGAGTGTCATTTTCGCAACGTTACGACCTTCAGGTGTATGTTGTCGAACTTAGGAATGTTTCTGTCGAACTCGGGAATTTGGCAGAATATCCGCAAGACCTGTGGCGCAGTGGTTAGAGTGGTTAGAAAAATCAATTGTAAAAAAGTGATATTGTCCTGAAGGTTGAAAGTTCAATCCTCAGTGTGGACGACTGAAAAATACAATTGCAAATTACTTAGAACCTCTATCCAGTCGTGGCTGACGGAACAAGGATATGCTACGCTCATGAAGTAAATAAAGAGTTCCGTTCAAAATTCTGTACAAATTCCAGAGTTCGACAAGATACACCTGAAGGAGGTCGGAGGTTACATCGACCAAAATGTTGTGAAAATCAGACCTAAGATGATAATAGTAGTCCGATGAATCCAAATAATATGTAACAACAATTATTCGTGGAAACAATTTCATACATTCTGATTCTTCACAAGTCTCAACTTAGGCCCTTAATATTCATGTGTGGACGGTACCCTTTGGTCAGTCTGGGTGATTTCCCAGTTTAATCATTAGTCTAAGGGTCAGTTCCTCCATGACCTGGCATACAGTGTTGTATGACGTAGCGTTTTTTTCAAACAAAATCCCCCTACAGTTGCTGACGATTCTGATTTTGTGTTTGCAGGATAATTTTCTGTGTATATCTATTTATTTCTTATGAATATACATGAGTGTACACTAAAAATAATTAAATTTTAAAAAAATTGGGGTTTCTTCAAGCAAAGTCATCCTCGAGGATTGCTGCGGGCCTGTCAGACTAAGCAGTAAAAACCTTGTTTCATAAACATATTTTTGGTCCCCCGATAAAAGGAGAGTGGACCTGAAAATTCACCCTTGTCCGTTCGTTTGTCCACACTTTTCTCAAGAACTACGCTTTGGAATTTTTTGAAATTTTGCACAAACATTAAATGTGATATGAGTAAAAAAATAATAGAACGGATTTTCCGGGGAAACTCCGGTTGCGGTCCTAGGGGTGTCTTTCTGGTTAAAATGACTAAAATTGACACTTTTATGCTTATCAAAAAAAATTGATGCTTTGGATTTTTATAAAACTTTCTGGAAAGTTGTAACTAACTGATTTCTATATAATTTTGTTTGTCTATACTTTGCGATAACTCTTGGGTGTGCCCCAGGGGCTCTTTTAGGGCTAATAAAAACCCACTTGATTTTTGTGGGAACTGTATGAACAATTATTTGTTAGGAATTGAAGATACAGAAGATTTGTGTAAAGTTTGGACAATGCACCAGTCCACAAGTCCATCCTTGTCACAGACTAATTGACCAAGATGGACATCAAGACAGTTCCTCACTCTCCTTGTAATCCAGACCTTGCTCCCTGTGACTTTTGGTTATTCCCTAAGCTCAAGGAAAACCTTAGAGGCTGTCGTTATGAGACAATTGTGGAGATGGAAGAGGCTGTGACGAGGATCATTGACACGCTCGGACAAGAGGACTTCCATGTGGCCTTCCAGAAGTCGTTGGAACGGTACGAGTGCATTGCAGCCGGAGGAGATTACTTGGAAGGGGATTAGAGTTTCATGTGCGTACTATCAAAGTCTGGAAACTTCTTGAATGCAACTCATATATGTCAGTGTTTAAAATATTTTTATTTTAAAAATTTTTTTTCAGTCTTTGCACAAAACAAGCAAAAGCGAAGCACCGGATTCGTCAACGTCAGGGATGTTAATCAAGGTAAACGTCTTTTAATATTTTCTGTTTGACAGTTTAACATTTACGCGAGTTTGTGAATCATTTCTTGGCTTTTTGACTGGGAACAAGGTGTAGTATCTGTTCTGATGCTTCACTTTGCCTTTTCTGTCCTCGATCAGTGGGGAAGAAATCCTTCACGACTGAGGCAATTAATATTTTTTGTTCCTATCCAGAGTGGGTCCTGGATATGACCTTAAACTATATCCAGTGGTGAGGTCCCAGCTTGCGGGCTTTGGGGAGGGTGGAGCCACCCTTTAATTGCCAGTGCTCCCAGGTACACCCTGACCCGGAGTGGTAGTACCTGTTAGGGTCCCAACTATGGGTTGAATAGAAATCGACTTGAAAACAACAAATATATTCTATTAAAAAATTTTTCTTCAAAATCTTTGGATTCGGCATTGAATAACCTGAAAAGGGTTGATATGCCGTAAAACAAAAACAACCAAACCAAACCTATCCAGAGTGCCCCTTTTGGGGGAACTGGATTTTGCCAACATTAAAAACCAACCTTGTGTCTAGTTGAAAATTATTGAAATCTTTCGATGATGTCATCATTTGTTTTTTTTTTTCTTGTTTTTTTTTTTTTTTTTTTTTTTTTTTTACAAGGTTATATTTTTTTGTTTTGTATGTAACTGTTTTTTTTTTTTACAAGGTTATATTTTTTGTTTTGTATGTAACTGTTTTTTTTTGTTTTTTTTACAAGGTTATATTTTTTTGTTTTGTATGTAACTGTTTTTTTTGTTTTTTTTACAAGGTTATATTTTTTTTGTTTTGTATGTAACTGTTTTTTTTTGTTTTTTTTTTACAAGGTTAGATTTTTTTGTTTTGTATGTAACTGTTTTTTTTTTGTTTTTTTTACAAGGTTAGATTTTTTTGTTTTGTATGTAACTGTTTTTTTTTGTTTTTTTACAAGGTTATATTTTTTTTTGTTTTGTGTGTAACTGTTTTTTTTTACAAGGTTATATTTTTTTGTTTTGTATGTAACTGTTTTTTTTTGTTTTTTTTTACAAGGTTATATTTTTTTTGTTTTGTGTGTAACTTTTTTTTTTTTTTACAAGGTTATATTTTTTTGTTTTGTGTGTAACTGTTTTGTTTTTTTTACAAGGTTATATTTTTTTTGTTTTGTGTGTAACTGTTTTTTTTGTTCTTTTTTACAAGGTTATATTTTTTTTGTTTTGTATGTAACTGTTTTTTTTTGTTTTTTTTACAAGGTTATATTTTTTTTTGTTTTCGTTATTTTTCAGAGCTTTTATTGGGCATTCCTGAATTGCTGCCTCGATTGGTCAGCATTACAGTTTCCAAAG
>NC_136525.1:54013357-54078357 GCF_053919585.1 Euprymna scolopes | reverse complement strand
GTTTTCTATAGGTTTTCGGGTGTGCTGAAAATGAATATCGCATTTAAATTTTTGCAAATAAGTATTTTTCTGGGTATTAAGCAATGTAAATCTTTGTTATAAGTGGTGGCCATTTTTGTATGCACAAATGTATGCATATTTTTACTTAATATATGAAAAAATACTTATTTTCAGAAAATTTAAATGCAATATTCATTTTCAGCACACCTGAAACCTATAGAAAACAAGTTTTAGAAGGTAGGTTTAGTGTTTGTCTACCAGGCCACAATAAACACCACCCCTAAAAAAAAAAAAAAAGACCCCCCCCCCCAAAAAAAAAAGTGGCCATAGTGGGGGTTCATCTTATGTTAAATTAATATAGAAAAGTGATTCCCGACTTTTTAAAACTATTGATTTCTTCATATCTTGGAAACCACTAATTTCCTGGAATTTTAAATGTTATTTTCATTTTCAGCACCTTTGAAAACCTATAATTGTGGTAATTTTAAATGATTTCTTTTTTTTTTTTTTTTTTTTTTTTTAGGGTGAAAAGATACTGCACTTCTACCGAAACATTTTATGGATGTAAAAAAAAAATGTCCAAAATAGGCTCTGAATGATGGATGATCCCTTTAATATGCGACCTTAAAGGCAAATGTTCCCCCCATTGGAACGCTTGTTTTAGACTAACACATTCTGATCTCCACAATACTATGACAATTTTAAATGCCTGTACAAAAAATAAGTCCGGAAACTTATTGAAGGCACCTATAAGAAGGGAACAAAAATTGCAGCGAAAAAGTTTTTATTTTCTCTGATTGCGTTTTTTCATTCTTCTAGATACTCCCCGATTCCAAGGATTTTCCAGCGAGTTGGATTGCTGGATGGAATGGATTGAAAACCAAATGGATGATGACGAGGATAATGAAACGACATCGGAAGAAGCGCATGCGGATGAATTTGACGATTTTGTTGGGGGTCAGTACTCCTTCTTTTTTTTTTTTTTCTCTTCCTCATCCTCCTCTAATATTTTTTACTTGTTTGAACTTTGTTGAACTACGTGTTATTTTTTTCTATTTCTTTTTATTTTATTTTTCTATTTTTTAATTTTTTTCTATTTTATTTTTAATTTTTTTCTATTAATTTCTTTTTCTTTTTTTTTTATTAGTTTTTTAGTTTTTCTATTTTTATTAGTTTTTCTATTTTTTTTATTTTTTCTATTTTTTTATTTTTTCTATTTTTATTATTTTTTCTATTTTTATTTTTTTCAATTTTTTCTATTTTATTTTCTATTTTTTTTTAATTTTTTTCTATTATTATTTTTTCCAATTTTTCCAATTTTATTTTTTCTATTTTTATTTTTTCTTATTAGCAGATAATAGTACCTTCTCGACACGCTTTGCTAGAGGTCAGCAAATGATTTTGTTGTGAGGAATGACATTTGAGATGTAAACAAATTTTTTCATTTCAGGAATTTCTGTTGCCCGAGCACGCGGTTCACCATTGAAGACGCAGCAGGGTCTACGAATCACGGAAGACCTCGCACAACGGGTCGAAGTTGTTTACGTGCTTGGCTTGTTTCTACTTGGTAAACACAGAAAGAAAGTAAGTCATACAACAGAAAAAAAACAAAAAAACAAAAAACCGGATGCCATTTTTTTTTTTTTTTGTTTCACTCAAATAGAAACCTGGTATTGTCTGGGAGCAAAAGCTTCAAACCAAAATTTTTGACAAGTTTTATTTATTTATTTATTTTTTTTTTCGCTTGTTTGTTCTAACTTCAAATGGTTGCTTTCCTATAGAAACTGTAAACTTGCTTACACACACACACACACACATATATATATATATATATAGAGAGAGAGAGAGAATAAATGACAAAAAACTATATTCCAAAATTCATGATGTTGACCATCTTATAATTTATTCCTTTTAATTCAATTCACATTTACAATTCTTGACAGTATCTGTTTTGTAGCACAAAATCATTCACTTAATTATATCAATCAATGAATCTATTTTGCCCTTAACTCATCGGAAGAAATAGTAACAATCAAGCCATCAAAAGGAAACAAAGTGCGTGTTAACATGATTAAAAACTGAAAATTGGAAGAGAAGTTGTAAATACCTTATATGTTTCCATTACGACATTTTGAATTTCATAAATATATTAGTGATGGAACGATTTCAGTATTATTACAGATTCCAATTTTTTTATAAATTTCTAAACATTTAGCAATATAGTTGCTATTTATTCCCGATTATCGTAAAAATACATATTGAATATGCTAATATTTTCTCAAACGTAAAAATACACTTGTGGGGTGGGGGGAGGGGTTATCTATTGATTTTAGTTTTACTGGTAGTTTAAAAATCAATAAATATTTATTATTCTACCGGCAGTGGAATATTTTGCTTTAAATAAAATCAAATAAAAAATGACAATGAAAAGAATAGAAAATAGGTATAAATTTTTCCAATTCTGATATCCTCAAAAGATCCGTTTTTTCCAATTTTGATTAATCGTTCTAACACTAATATATATATATATATATTACTAGCTCGTGAATTTAGATGTAAAACTTGAGATCTATATGTCTTGTGGCAGCCATTGCAGTGACGAATATTAGCAGTATTACTAAAAAGTGTGGTTGGTTCTACACAAAGCCTTCACCACTATAAAAAAATCATCTGTGTTCATTTCCGAGCAACTTAGTTGTTGTGGCGGAACTCATATAATTAACAGGAGGGTCCATCATTACTAGCTAATTTCCTCTTTTAAACATTCATTTTAATTAATTCCCTATTAGATTTTCCGGTTTTCTTATGGGATGATCATCTTTAGTTAACTATTATGTGTAATTATATTCATGCAGATATTCTACATGATTTATACTTGCGTAATATTTGCGTAAAAAGGTTATAGTAAACACAAACCTCTTTCTATATATATTTACGTATGCGTAGATGTATTTGTTTGAAAACTTTTGCATGCAAAACTTCTGTCGCTTTTTGGTCTACAGACCTGAAACTTAATATATAGGATATTGGAACCGATGGGAAACTTTATATATCGGTTTGGAGAAAATCGGTGCAAAAGTGTGAAAAAAAAAAAATAAATAAATAAAAAATGGAATTTGTCAGATAAGAAGATATTGACTTCCTGAGACGAAATGCACATAACATTGATACTTTTTGTTTTTCTACTTCCTTTTTGCAAAACTTAATTATTAGGGCTGTGACAACAGCATATTCTTTTTGTTTTTACTCTCGAGTATATATGCGACACAGACAATTAATCAACCGAGAACCACATCACTCTACATAAAAACATGTAAGATATCAATACCTGAGAATCAGAACAAGGAAAAGAATATGCTGTTGTCATATCCCTATTAATTATGTTCTGCAAAGCCAAAAATAACAACCCACCTTTCCCCCCTTTTTTCCTTCTTCCTATTTCCCCTTTTTCTTTCTATCCCCCCCCCCGCCCTTCCTGACTGGTTTCATAACTTAAAATGTACCAAACATTAATAATGTAACCCTTTTCCCTCTCCAATTGCAAAACTCATTCATGTTCTGCAGGGCAGGGAACAAAAACGATAAAATCTACTATAAAACATCCAAACGCTACAAACTAGCGATTGAAGATACCAAATCAGGCTGTCTGAAGATATTGACTTCCTGAGACGAACCTGTTAGGGTCCCAACTGTGGGTTAAATAGAATCTGACTTAAAAAAAAAACAAACTAATATATACTCCATTAAAAATCATTCCTCAAAATAACAAGATTCGGCATTAAATAACCTGTAAAAGGGTTGATATGCCGTAAAACAAAACCAACCAACCAATACTGAGACGAAATGCACGCAACATTGATGTTTTTTGTTTTTCTACTTCCTTTCGCAAAACTTTTTTATGTTCTGCAAAAACAACAGCAACCCACTTTTCCCCCCTTTTTTCCTTCTTCTCCTTTCTCTTTATATCTTCCCCCACTTCCTGACTGGTTTCATAACTTAAAATGTACCAAACATTAATACTGTAACCCTTTCCCCCTCTCCCATTGCCAAACTCATTCATGTTCTGCAGGGCAGGGAAGAAAAATGATAAAATCCACTATAAAAAAACCAAACCAAACACTACAAACTAGCGATTAAAGATACAAAGAGCTTGAAGAATAAAAACTTCTACAAAATAACTGGATGCAACATGAATACTTGTTTCAAAATAACTGGATTTGGCATTAAATAATCCGAAAAGGGTTGATATGCTGTAAAATAACCAAACAAAACCTACCTCTCCACTCTCTCTCTCTCTTTCCTTACCCCCTCCACTCTCTCTCTCTTTCCTTACCCCCTCCACTCTCTCTCTCTCTCTCTTTCCTTACCCCCTCCACTCTCTCTTTCTTTCCTTACCCCCTCCACTCAAACATTTATAATACTGTAACCCTTTTCCCTCTCCCATTGCAAAACTCTTGTTCTGCAGGGCAGGGAACTAAAACGATAAAATCCACCATAAAACAACCAAACCAAACACTACAAACTAGCGATTGAAGAAAGATACAAAGCGCTTGAAGAATAAAAACCTTCTACAAAATAACTGGATGCAACATGAATACTTGTTTCAAAAATAACTGGATTCGACATTAAATAATCCAAAAAGGGTTTAAGACTTACACTACACATTCATCACGTCTTTCGCATATGATTTTGCTCCATGTAACACATGTCCTCAACCCTCACTGGTTAGATTTCACTTCCACAACAACAATAAATGTAGACGTGGAATTTCTAAAGAAATTAAAAAGAAAAATGGATAAGAAACCAATTTGTCTCAAGAAAAAAAAATCTATATTCTTCATCAACACTATTCACAACGGCTCTGATGTCGTCGTTGTCGTTGTTGCAGCGGAGAATGTGAGAGAGTAAATAGATTTTAAAAAAATTTTCTGCCTGTAAACCATTTTTTATTTGTTGATAGTTCATCTTTTGTTTTGTACAAATAAAACTTTCCGATGTCTTTTTTTTTTTTTTTTTTGTCTTGTGCCACAGGTTCAGAGGAAACTAGCAGAATTAAAACTAGCTCCAGGACTAAGTGAACTCTTTGATCAGTTTATTTGGAAATGCCAAGCGTGAGTTTTTGGTTTTGTTTTTTAAGCACAGTTTTTTTTTGTTTTTTTTTTCTACTTTTACTTTTTTATGTTTTTATTTCTAAGCATGAGTTTTTTTGGGGGCGTAGGAGTTTACCTTTTTTTATTTTTAAGTGTGAATTGTTTGTTTTTGTTATTTTGTGGGGAGGGCTTTTTACTTTTTCCTTTCTTTTCTTTTTCCTTTTCTTTTTCTCGATTTTCTTTTTTTATTTCTTTTTCTTTTTCTTTTTTTTTCTTTATTTTTTCTTTTACTTTTTCTTTCTTTTCTTTTTCTTTTTTTTTTTTTACATGGGTGTCACCACTTATCAAGGCCCAGAGGCCACTCAAGGATAAGGGTTAATAGGTATACATTAGTCATTGTGATTTTAGCATAGTAAACAGTGGGAATTTTGTAACTTGGATTACTTAGGGGGACGATTCAATTAGAACTTGTTCACATTGGACTTTTTCTTTTTTTTTTTTTTTTTTTTTTCATAGGTATCAACACATTATCAAGGCCAAGGGGCCACTCAAGGATAAGGGTTAAAGAGTGTACAGTAGAAATTGGCCTATATAATAATCATTAGTGATGAAAATTTGGTAAATTTGATAACTTATATGGAACGGCTCATCAAGAACTTATTTACGTTAGACTTGAAGACAACCATATTGTAGTCAGCCGGAAAGCAGGAAAACGGAAGACAATTCCACAGGCGTGCAGTTCTAATAAAAAAGCTTTGTTTTTTCTTTTTCTTTTCTTTTTCTTTACTTTTTCTTTCTTTACTTTTTCTTTCTTTACTTTTTCTTTCTTTACTTTTTCTTATTCTTTTTTCTTTTTCTTTTTTAGTTTCTTTTGTTTTTCCTTTTTCTTTATTTTTCCTTGTCCGTTTTTATTTTTTCGTTTTTTTTTTTTCTTTTACTTTTTTCTTTAGTTTTAAATTTTTTATTTGTTTTCTTTTTTTCTTTTTCTTTTTTTCTTTTTCTTTTTCTTTTTTTCTTTTTCATTATTTTTTCTTTTTATTTTTCTTTATTTTTTCTTTTACTTTTTCTTTCTTTTCTTTTTCTTTCTTTTCTTTTTCTTTCTTTTCTTTTTCTTTTCTTTTTCTTCCTTTACTTTTTCTTTCTTTTCTTTTCCTTTCTTTACTTTTTCTTTCTTTACTTTTTCTTTCTTTACTTTTTCTTTCTTTACTTTTTCTTTTACTTTTTCTTTTTTCTTTTTCTTTTACTTTTTCTTTTTTCTTTTTCTTTCTTTACTTTTTCTTTTTTCTTTTTCTTTCTTTTCGTTTTCTTTCTTTTCTTTTTCTTTTCTTTTTCTTTACTTTTTCTTTCTTTACTTTTTCTTTCTTTTCTGTTTCTTTCTTTTCTGTTTCTTTCTTTTCTGTTTCTTTCTTTACTTTTTCTTTTACTTTTTCTTTCTTTTCTGTTTCTTTCTTTTCTGTTTCTTTCTTTTCTGTTTCTTTCTTTACTTTTTCTTTCTTTTCTGTTTCTTTCTTTACTTTTTCTTTTACTTTTTCTTTCTTTACTTTTTCTTTCTTTACTTTTTCTTTCTTTTTCTTTCTTTTCGTTTTCTTTCTTTTCGTTTTCTTTTCTTTTTCTTTACTTTTTCTTTCTTTACTTTTTCTTTCTTTTCTGTTTCTTTCTTTTCTGTTTCTTTCTTTTCTGTTTCTTTCTTTACTTTTTCTTTTTAGTTTCTTTTGTTTTTCCTTTTGTGTTTCCTTTTTCTTTTTTCTTTATTTTTCCTTGTCCGTTTTTATTTTTTCGTTTTTTTCTTTTTTTCTTTTACTTTTTTCTTTAGTTTTTAATTTTTTATTTGTTTTCTTTTTTCTTTTTCTTTTTCTTTATTTTTCATTTTTTTTCTGTTTCTTGTCTATTTTCTTTGTTTTTTCTTGCTGTATTCTTTCTTTTTTTTTTCTATTTATTTCTTTTCCCTTTATTTTTCTTTTAATTTTTATATTTTTCATTTTATATTTTCTTAATATTTTTTGTTTTCCTTTTAATATTTTGCAGCATAATTGTTTATAATTCTTTTCTTTCTTTTTCTTTTCCTTTTTTTTTCTTTTTTTTTTTAGAACTCGGCATGGAGTCCGTCACAGATTGATAGGCCATAATTCAAGTTGTGAATGTAGTCCTGTGAGTATTTGATTTTAAATTTTATTTTTAAATATTTTCATAATGGAATGACGGTAAAAAAAAAAAAAAAAGAAATGTGTCATTCGAAATGCTGAAATCTTTTTCTTTTTTTTTTATTCATCCAGGAGGTAGCTTTGAAGATCCAGTTTCTTCGGCTCGTTCATAGCTTTTGTGATCATTCCGAGTAAGTACCCTTTTTCTTTTTTTTTTTTTAATCATCATCTTTCATCGATCAACATCCGTTTTACGTGCTGAATACCTTTAAAAAATTGACTTCCAAATTAAATTCATAAGGGGCAACCTGGGTGGGGAATTTAGTTAATTTAAAAAGAAAGGTACTTTTGCATAATTTGCCCTGAATTCTCGTGAATTCCCGTCAAGCATGGATCGGACGAGACCGGCAATCATCGGTGTCAGCCGAGTGTTGTTTAAATGTTGAAATGCTAATTTTTTATTTTATTTATCTAATTTTTTTTTCTGTTATATTTTTTAGTAATTTTTAAGGTGATATTAAGGGGGAGGGGGGTGACTTTTTATTTTCTGATTATTTATTTTTTTCAATTGAATTTTGGGAGTTTGATTAGCCAAAGAAAAAGCGCTATCTAAATGGAAGCAGGATACATTCAAATTGGAAGAAAGCGACTAAACCAACAACAAAAAAAAAGAAAAACTGGCAAACAAATATATTTTCAAACTCGCCAAACAGAAAAATGACAGGCAAGAAAATAAATCTATACATGTTAGAAAAAAAAAATGAAAACATCGATGCAGACAATCTCATATTGTCAGGAGAAGAAATTGCTGTCCCCCCCAAAAAATTGAGGTGCAACAATTGTAAACACAAATGTTTACTTAAAAAAGATTGTGTGTAAAGGATGGTTTCTCCTGGAGATGCACAAATGGACAGTGCCACCAAAAGAACTTGACTGAACAACAAATCTTGAAAAAAAAAAAAAATAAATAAATAAAAATATATGGTTACAAAAAAGAAAAGGAAACAAAAATAACTTACACCTAACAATTATACAGTTAAAAAATCTTTTCTTGGAGAAAAAAAACAAACTTTCTGTTGATAAATATTTTGCAAAAAAAAAAAAAAAAAAAAAAAAAAAAATTAAATACTAAAATGAAATGAACATATTTTCATTTTTCAAGGTTTTTTTTTTTTGGTTATTTTTGATTATTTACATTTGTATTTTTTCCGGTTTTTTTTTTTTTTTTTATTAGTCTGCATCTGTTACGATGTTCGGCCGACACCGATAATTGCCGGTCTCGCCCGATCCATGCTTGATGGGAATTCATGAGAATTCGGGTCAAATTATGCAAGAGTACCAAAATTTATTTGATTTTTTTTTTTTTTTTTAATTTATTTGATTTTTTTTTTTTTTTTTAATTTAGTTTTTAAAATTTATTTGATTTTTTTTTTTTAATTTAGTTTTTAAAATTTATTTGATTTTTTTTTTTTTTAATTTAGTTTTTAAAATTTATTTGATTTTTTTTTTTTAATTTAGTTTTTAAAATTTATTTGATTTTTTTTTTAATTTAGTTTTTAAAATTTATTTGATTTTTTTTTTTTAATTTAGTTTTAAAAATTTATTTGATTTTTTTTTTTAATTTAGTTTTTAAAATTTATTTGATTTTTTTTTTTAATTTAGTTTTTAAAATTTATTTGATTTTTTTTTTTTAATTTAGTTTTTAAAATTTATTTGATTTTTTTTTTTAATTTAGTTTTTAAAATTTATTTGATTTTTTTTTTTTTAATTTAGTTTTTAAAATTTATTTGATTTTTTTTTTTAATTTAGTTTTTAAAATTTATTTGATTTTTTTTTTTTAGTTTTTACAATTTATTTGATTTTTTTTTTAGTTTTTAAAATTTATTTGATTTTTTTTTTAGTTTTTAAAATTTATTTGATTTTTTTAATTTTTTTTAAAATTTATTTTATTTTTTTTATTTTTTTTTTTAATTTAGTTTTTAAAATTTATTTGATTTTTTTTTTTTAGTTTTTAAAATTTATTTGATTTTTTTAATTTTTTTTTTAAATTTAGTTTTTAAAATTTATTTTTATTAAAAAAATCTTTTTCAGTTACAAGCACCTTTTATTGTCCAGAAATGAACTCAATGAAATCAAAAAAATTAATGGTGAGTCAAATTATTTTTATTCCTGGTTTTATTTGCAAAAATTTCTTAAAACGAAATTTATGCATATGTTTTGCATTGATGCCGCTATGTGAACGATTGAAATCAATATTTATGTTGGGACGATTAATTGGAATCAGGAGAAAATCAGGACATTATGAGATCTCAGAATCCAGGGGAAAAATTTATGCATATTTTCTGATGCCAAAAATGATACCTTTTTTTTTTTTTTTTTTTTTTTGCAGTGAATGAAAGAAAAAAAAATTTATAGAGGAGGAGTGAGAGTAAATGAGGAGTTTAGAAATGAATGAATGAAATTAAATGGAGATATCCAAAAATATCAAGATATTTAAAGGATAGAAAAAAGTATGTTATATAGATATGCTGGACGGGTCTAAGCTAGGTTATGAATGAGTAGCTAGAAAGGCTGCTAAAGGGAGATGAGTGCTAATAAATCTATTGTACACTAAACAGAACAGATACTATACACGAAAGTGTTCGATATCCTTTATAACAATCTATATATAAAAGTGAACGTGTCTGTGTATGTGTGTGTGTGTGTGTACATTTCCCTACGCAATAACTCTGTTAATTTTCAGTCTACAGACTCGAAATTTGATACTGAGATTTCGGCCAGAAATTTGGCTGTCAAGGTGTGACAGTTCAACGATTTGACCTTTGAGAACTCTACCAAATTCCTCCGCTAATTTTGGGTCTAAACACTTGAAATTTTAGATATAGGTTCCTTTGACATGGATCTAACTTAATAACTTGATTTGAGCCCCAAACAATAAATGTTAAGGGATCATAATAGGGGTCAAAGTTTTTAAAAAATTGACCGCTTTTTTTTTTTTTTTTTTTTTTTTTTTTTTTTTTGCTCAACATACACTTCCAAACACCCGGGCAACGCCGGGCTGAAATGCTAGTGATAAATAGAAGGGCCTAATTCTTTTACATCGGTTTCACTGCAGACCTGATCGCCACAAGCGTAATATCATGCGATGCGGATATTTACTTGTACTCCTAGTGGCTATCATCCTTGTCAGATTGAGCTGGCATCTTCCTGAGCACGAACTGCATCTCGAATCGTCGTAGTCCAGTTTTGAGAATATCTGTTCTGACTCAGAGCGTTTGCAACAAAGGTCATCTTGTTGGAATTAATGTTTTTAGCCAATTTTTCGATATTTGTCATCTGATGGGTCAAGCTTCAAAACGATATGGATCTTGTGAAAATCCGTCGCCTCTGTCAAAGGTTTTTGCAAGACATACATACATACATATTAGTATGTTTTGTGCTGCTTCATGGTTAGGTTCTGCATCTGGTTGCTTAACTCCAGTATGCGTCTATCTTGCTTTATGAACATCTCCCTGACATCTGTGGTGTCTTCGTCGGCTTCAGGTACAGTAAGGGAGATGGTCGGAGCTGCAGTCTGGGTCGCAAGTTATGGCTAACTATTCCCGGTTCTAACACCGAAGACCAACTACTTGTGGGCCCAATAGTACCACCAGGACGTCCTTAATTGTTATTGCCCAGGTGGTCTGCTGATCCTCGATATGTTTGTGCCAGGCAGAGAGGGGAAAGCTGCCATTGTACTACGTGTTCTTATGCATGTTCGTAATATGTATAAGGAGTGTTAACGTGTTCTTATACATTTAAATTCATGTTTAAATCTCAGTTGAAAATCTGAACTGATTCATATGTAACATTCAGCAGTAAAGTTTAAACATTTCTGATTGCTCCACACAAACAAATCAAGAGGATTGCTGGAAGGGCAGGTTTCTTGTTATGTGCTCAACGAGTTTGCTTACAGATAAATGTTGCATCCCTCTGCCTGTTCTACAAATACTTTAATGGTGAATGCTCTGACGAACTACAAGCACTTGTACCTCCTCGACGTGACTACCCCCCCCCATCCCCGAGAAACCTGACAAACAACTAAGTCTCACCCCTTTACAGTAGAAATCCCTAGGTGTAAGAAAGCCTTTTACTCCAATAGTTTCTTCTACAGATTTGCAAGTCTTTGGAACTCCGTTCCGGGATTCTGCTTTCCCAACTGTACTGGTATGCAGAAGTTCAAGTGTAATGTGAACAAACATCTTGCTACTCATCTCCCTTCATAATGCCCCTGCAAATTATGCCCCCGGTAGTAGATACTTCAAAGTGGCACTGTGCCTTGTTTGGGGTGAAAATTGATTTAAAAAAAAAAAAAAAAAAAAAAAAATGCCTCAAGGCAGTGTCAGAACTTTAGTTGCTGTTTTCTGGTTTTGCAATAGAATCAATTCTGGACAAAAAAAAATTGACTTTTTGTCCTTTTGGCTAGAACTAAGCTTGTGAACAAATAATTTTCAACACACACTTGATTTGACCCCTTGATCCCGTCTGCGTTAGAAAACCTGTTTAACCTCTGTCGACTTGCTCTTCATTACATCTATTCTGCAAATATGGAGGTTTAAAAAAAATAAATTGGTGGTAACAAGGGGGGGGGATGAGGCGAAACAACAGTAGGCAGTTTCGGTGGAGAGAGAAAAAACAATAAAGTTGTAGTAATCAGGCAGGCTCGAACCCGTAACGTGAAGGAGGAAAGAAAAAAAAAAAAGGTGACGTCATTGCTGATGTCTCCATAGTTCGACCGGAAATTCATAACGTTGAAATTAAGTGAAGTCAATCCAACCGATACGATGACTTGCAAAAATGGTGACACAAAAAACTGACCCCTCCTTGTAGAAAACTGAGGCTTAAGGAATTAATGTTTTTGGCTAATTTTTCGATATTTGTTGTCCGAAGGGTCGAGCTTCAAAACGATACCGATCTCGTGAGGAGCCGTCGCCTCTGACAAAAGTTTTTGCGAGACACACACACACACACACACACACACACACACACACACATTTTGTCTTTTATATATTAGACTAACGGAGGGGTACCCGGCATTGCCCGAGTGTTTGGAGGTGTGTGTGGTCGGGCGGGGGGGGGGAGGTTAATGAAAACCTAAGAATAAGTGAAGTAAAAAAAGAAAACAGAAAAACGAACGTTAAAACTTATCTGAAAAATAAAGCGGGGGGGGGGGGTACCCGGGCGGTGGGGGGTTGGGGTAATCAAAACATCGAAAAAAACACAAAAAACTAACGTAAGGCAAACGAACGATGTTAAATGTAAAAATCTGAAAAACAAAAACAAAAAAAAAAACCCAGAAAAACGAACGTTAAAACTTCTGAAAAATAAAAACAAAAAAAAAAAAACACTTGAAAAATGGCTTTAATAAGCCTGTTTCAATATTAAAATTTAAAAAATCGGTGGGTACCTGGGTGTTTTTGGGTGTGTGTGGTCTGTCGGGGTGGGGGGTGTTAATGAAAACCTAAGAATAAAGTAAAAAAAAAAAAACATAAAAACGAACATTGTGAAAAATGGCTTAAATAATCCTGCTTCAATATTAAAATTTAAAAAATTGCAAAAAAAAACAAGACACCTCACACTACGATTCGAACCTATAACGTTTAAATAATGAACCAACGCTCTAACCAACTGAGCTAACACGACGTACATGAAATTGTGTTCTTCAAATATTTAAACTAAATTAGGTTATGACGTTGTCTGAAGCATGCGTACAACCGATCTCGTCATGAGAGGACAGTTTTTGCTGACCCCCCCCCTCTGTAGAAAAGTGTTGATTTCAGGGTGAAAAAATTAACGTTTTTGGCCAATTTTTCGATATTTGTCGGGCGAAGGATGGGGCTTTCATATGAGACCAAGTTTGTGAATTTTTGTTCAGTCTGTCGAAAGGTTTTAGCAGACACACAAACATACACACATACATGCATACATTTTTACTTTTATGTATATAGAAGAAGACTAGCCTGGGTGCCCGGCGTTACCTGGAGGTGTGTGTTAAGCAAAAAAAAAAAAGTGGTAGTAGGCAGGCAGGCGCGAAGGAGGAAAAGAATGTGAAAAAAAAAAAATGACATCTTTGCTGTTGCCCCCATTGCTAAACCGGAAGTGATAAATGTTTAAATTAGGGCTAGTCAATCGAAAAGAGGGGTTGACTTTCGAAAATATCGGTAAAAAAAAAAGCAAAAAAAATCGACCTCTCCCTGTAGAAAAGTGCCCAGTTGAGGGTGAAGAAATTAATGTTTTTAGCCAATTTTTCGATATTTGTCTTCCGACAGGTCAAGCTTCAAAACCATACCAATCTTGTGAAAATCTGTTGCCTCTGTTGAAAGTTTTAGGCAAACATACAAACATACATACATACATACATACATACATACATACATACATACATACATTTAAACAGACAGGTGAGATTTATATTATAGACTAGCCTGTGTGCCTGGCGTTGCCTGGAGGTGTGTGTTGAGCAAAAAAAAAATATGTGGTAGGTTCGAACCTGTACCACGAAGGAGGAAAAGAACGTGAAAAGAAAAATGTGACGTCTTTGCTATGCGTCCATCGCAAAACCGGAAGTAACGTAGGTTTAAATTAAGGATGGACAATCCATCGCCTCTGTCAAAAGTTTTTGCAAGAGATACAAACATACTTACATACATTTAAACAGACCGGTGAGATTTATATAATAGATAATCATCAGCGTTCAGCATGAGGCCGTCATCAAAGCAGTGAGATTGCTTGCTGTCACCAAAAATAATATTGAAGAAAAAAAAATTTGCACTTTGATCCTAGCCTGAAGTTCACAGCGAATGACTATTGTCTCCAAAACTTTTTAAATGTAAAATTGGTCAAACATAACTTGATATTTTAAAACCATTTTTTTTTTCTACAGCAATCAAACACGATTATTGAACAAATGTTGACTGACTCTTTTTTTTTTTTTTTTTTTTTTTTTAAAGAAATTGCAATTTTCATGACTTTTTTTTTTTCTTTTCAGCTCATGCTGGGCCCCTTGCGTTACAGAATCTCGATTATTTGAATAAGTATGCCATATTTTTAATTTTTTTTTATGTTGGTTATCTTTTAAATCAACACATTTCAGGTGAAAACATTACATACTTGCGTGTCCTGTCGAAATTAGTATAAATTAAAAAAAATTATGAAAAATGATCATAGTAGATGTATTAGATGTATTAAATAAAAATCAGCCACAATTACGGTTCCAGTTATTTAGCGTGTTTTAAAATCGTGGATCCTAAAATTTAAATCAATAGCTATCTCCCTTGTTTGTCATACTGAATTGGTTTCACAACTCTTCCATATTAAAACATTCAATAAAACTCGATGATTCAATGAATTCTATTTTTATTTGTAATTATTTTTTCTACTAGATATTTTTTTTTTGTAATTTATACGAATACTAATGTCGCCATTACAGTATGTAATGTTTTCACCTGAAATGTGTGGTTTAAAAGATCACTAATGTAAACAATTTTTTTTTTAAATACGTTTTATAATTGTTTTACTATTGTGATGTGTCAGATTTTTACTAATTTTTATAAATCTGAAAAAAAAATAGTTAATTTGAAACCGTAAACACGGACCTGTTTTCTTTTTTTAATTTATTTGAGGACTATTATTATCATCTTTATAGTTCTTGTTTCACGACATTTCGGCTAGCTATTCCTCTAGATATAAAGAACAAAGATTGTTATAGTGTTGAATGTATTGTATATATATATATATATATATATATATATGCGTACTAGAATACCCGTGACCATTGGGTCAGTAAATGTTATAGCTAACTATGGAATAGTGAACGTAGAGAATTAATTTATAAAAGTTCAATTGAGTACATAAAATTACTATATAAGCGCATTAACTTTGATTGCAGTCATGCGCAAAAAGGCTAAAATCAAGGAGACCAGTGAAAAAATACAGAAAACATAAAATCATCCTGTCTTTTAGATTTAATGAAAAACCTTTTATATAAAGTGGTATTATTTGTTAAAAAAATGTAAAGAGGCGAAAAAATAATACAACGAAAGAATGCGCATTGTACATGTTTACACTAGTTGATTTTGTGTGTTAACAGCCGTAAAATGTCAGGAAATATTAATAAGACTGTTAACTGCGACGGGATAGGAATGTTAAATCTTCAACTGTATTTTTAGTAATTACTGCCTTCCATAGTTGTCGTAGTCTCCCCACGTTTTGGCCAATCCTCTGGCCGGATTTGAGTAGGATTGAAACCGTGATCTTCAGACAATGCTCACCTGGAACTGTAGCGATTCAATGTCTTTATCCACTGCGCCACGGGTTACAACCTGACGAAGCCCAGGGGGAATAGTTGGCCGAAACGTTGTTAAAACAACAACAATTAAAAGATGAGGATAATAGTTCGCAAATAAATAAAAAATACAAATTATTCGTTTCAAAAGAATTTCAATAATTGAGTAGTAGTGTGTTTTTTTTTTTGTTGTTTTTATGATTTTTAACTGATAAAGATCAACTATAAAGGGAGTTAATTCGTCTTATTAACTAATGTTTGCAATGATGATTTTTTTATTTATTTTTTTTTTTTTTCGACACTTCAAAAGAATTCCAATAATTGAATTGTAATGTTATTTTTTTTTTGTTTTGTTTTTTCTTTTTGTTTTTTCTTTGTTTTGTTTTTTCTTTGTTTTTGAAAGTTTTTGGAGAGGGAATGGTTTTAATGATTTTTAACTATTTTTAAAGTTCTTCATCATTTTTTGTTTTTTTGTTTTGTTTTTTTTTGTTCTGTTTTGTTTTTTGTTTTGTTTTTTTGTTTGGTTTTTTCTTTTTGGTTTTTCTTTGTTTTTTCTTTTTGGTTTTTCTTTGTTTTTTCTTTGTTTTTTGAAAGTTTTTGGAGAGGGAATGGTTTTAATGATTTTTAACTATTTTTAAAGTTCTAAATCATTTTTTTTTTTTTTTTGTTTTTTTGTTTTTGTTTTTTTGTTTTTTTTTTTTTGTTTTTTTTTTTTTTTGTTTTGTTTTTTTTTTTTGTTTTGTTGTTTTTGTTTTTTTTTGTTTTTGTTTTTTTGTTTTGTTGTTTTTGTTTTTGTTTTGTTTTGTTTTTGTTTTTTGTTTTGTTTTTGTTTTTTGTTTGTTTTTGTTTTGTTGTTTTTGTTTTTGTTTTGTTTTTTCTTTGTTTTGTTTTTTCTTTGTTTTGTTTTTTCTTTGTTTTGTTTTTTCTTTGTTTTGTTTTTGAAAGTTTTTGGAGAGGGAATGGTTTTAATGATTTTTAACTATTAAAGAGCAACTTTAAAGGGAGGTAATTCGTTTCTCGTTAATGGTTTGCGTGATTTTTTTTTTTTTTTTTTTTTTTGTGACACAGGATGTCCGGACAAGTAAATTAATATTCAAATTCATTTGTTTCTTTGTGGCAGTACCAGACTGCGTGTGGGTTGAAGAGGTTTAAAGTGTAAATCTAACAGCCACATTACATATAGCTTGATCAGATAACAATTAAGACTGGTATACTGCTCTTAATCCGTGTTTAGGTTTAGGCACAGATAAAGAGTGGGGGAAATTATTGATAGTAGTTTAAGCTTGGAGTATTTTTCGTGAAAGTTTGGCAAGGGGCACTATAGATTGGAGCTCAGACGAGCACTTGCTATGAAAATAACGATAAAGCAGAGACAGGCTAGGAACGTCTCTTCTTATAATGACTATGAGTTCCTTTTATAGTTTAAAAAAATAAAAAATAATCTGGGTAAAAATATTTTGGACTGAATGTAAATTTTTTTTTTTTTTTTAAATCTACGTGCATCGTGATAATTGTAACAGACTTGTATTTTGTCATTATTACTTATTTTTAAATTATTCCAAAATTATTATTATTTTTATTTTATTTTTTATTTTTCAGACAATTAATGTGCCGAGGTAATAAAGGCTTGCTTACGAAAATTGTCGAAGTTATGAAAAAAGAACCAACGACGTCAACTTTTCGGTAAGCGAAAAAATAATTTATTTCTTTACGGATCATCGTCACCTGATCTGCGAACACACGTATGATAATTTCCAATTTCTGCATAATAGCTCAGTCTAACAGAATCTTGGTAAAAAAATAAAATAGAAACAAATAAATAAAATAAAATAAAAAGAAAATAATAATTAGTTAAAAAATACAAAAATAAATAAGGAAAGTTAAATATTAAAAAAATTGTGAATAATATTGACTGCTAACACATGTCCGATAAATAATTTCCAATTTCTGCAGAATAGCTCAATCTAACGGAATCATGGTAAAAAATAAAAAAAAATAGAAACGAATGATAAATAAAATGAACAAAGCTTCTTTCTTAGAAGTGCACGCCTGTGGAACTCTCTTCCATTTGCCTGTTTCCCACCTGGCTACAACTTGGATGTCTTCAAGTCCAACATAAACAAATTCCTGATAACCCGCTCCCTTAAGTAAGACACTTTATCAAATCTCCAATACTAACGATTACTACGATATTATCCCATTGATTATGGTACGCTCAATAACCCTTATCCTTGAGTAGCTTCCGGGCCTTGATTAGTGGTGACTCCTACGTAATAAAAAAAAAATAAAATAAAAAACAAAAAAAAATGATCAATAAAGAATACAAAGATAAATAATGAAAGTAAAACATTATTAAAAAAAAATATAAATAATATTGAATATATCCAGTTTCTGCAGAATAGCTTAATCTAATAGAATTGTGGTAAAAAATAAAATAGAAACGAATAATCTATATATATAAAAGCGAAAATGTGTGTATGTATGTTCGCTTTTTATGTATGTCTGTAAAAGGCTTTTTTCCGAGAAGCAGTAGGTCGGCTCACAACTTTTTAAAACTTTTTATATCACATATAAATCATAATATCTACGAGTTAACAACAGAGGTCGCCTGTCTATTTAATTTGCTCGAATTTGAAAATATAAATATTCAACATTTTTCGCTCGCCGCATGTGGATTAGGCTTTTTCGTATAATAAAAGCGACACTAATTCTGGCAGTATTTTTTTCCGGTCGCGATTGCCGGAAATGTCCGAAAGCAATCAGCTTTGATCGATGTGGAAATTTTCCTTATATCAGACAATTGCTATTCAATTTAGACAATCCCCTTGTTATGGGAAGCTGGTCCCCCCTCCCACCAACATCTCGGGAAAATAAAAATAAAAAAGGCGTTCTCGCAGTAAATGAAATACTATCCCGCAGTCAAAGTTGACCTCATTAAGTCATTAAAACGTGCACTTGCCAAATCCAAGTAATTAAATAAATTCAAACGTGTTTCCGTTAGTATCTCGCGGTGGGCCAATGGTTAACGTTGCACACTTTTTTTCACACTTTAATTTCCAACTTCGCCTCAAGGGTTCGGGTTCGATCCTCATACTCACCTACTAAAACTTTTTTTTTTTTATTTTAACCCCCCCCCCCCCCTTGGAGTTTTGATTTACCCAAAACCATACACACCTCCAAACACCCAGGCAACGCTGGGTACCCCCCGCTAGTAAATAAATAAAATAAAAAATAAAAAAATAATGAAGGTTAAATATTATTAAAAAAAAAAACTATAAATGATACCGAGTGCTAACACATTTGGAACAAATAAAATAATTTCCAGATTCTACAGAATAACTCGATCTACAGTAAGATCCACCGTGCGCATGTGAAATTTAAACGCATGCTTGACAAAGGGAAAACAGTATCTCGGATATGCCACCTGACATACATAAAACATTATTACATGCACAAAGTTATATAAAATAAATGTATGTATGTATAATGTATATGACTTTTTTTTTTTTTTTTTACACAGTGATCACCACTTATCAAGGCCCGGAAGCCACTCAGGGAGAGGGTTATTGCAAGTACATTACGTTAGTGTGGAGATTTGATGAAGTGTTTAATTAAGAGGGCTGTTCATTAGGAATTTGTTAACATTGGACTTGAAGACATCCAAGTTGTAGTCCAGAGGGAAGCAGGCAGACGGAACAGAGTTCCACAGGCGTGCAGTTCTAAGAAAGAAGCTTTGTTCATGGAATCCGCGTTTTGATTTAGGCACACATAAAGAGTGGGGGAAATTTTTCACTGTGGATTCAGCTATATACTAAAAAATAAAGTACCTCCGTTCAGTCTCGAAAGATAAAGGACACCCAGTGTAGGGGCAGCTGTGCATGTAATCGTGAGGCAAAGGTTGCGCAATCTCCAACCATGCCTCTCCTGAATTGGCATAATCACGTTGATACACTGGTTCCCACTGGATCACCGAAGTTAAGCAACGTTGAGCCTGGTTAGTACTAAATGGGTGACCATTTGTGCTCTCTGCTTCTCTTGGCATTATTTCCAGTCGTCCTGGACTTCTCCTTGCCACTGGACCCAAACAGTGCCGATTCAGGAGAGGTGTGGTTAGGGATTGTGCAACCCCTGCCTCACAATTACACGTGCAACTGCCCCTACAGGGGTATCTTTTGTCTTTTGAGACTGAACGGAGGCATCGATCGATCGAATTGACACTGTTTGAGTCCAGTGGCAAGGAGAAGTCCAGAACGACTGAGAACAATGCAGAGATAAGCGGAGAGCACATACAGCACCTGGAAGTCCCAAATGGTCACCCATTTAGTACTGACCAGGTCCAACATTGCTTAACTTCAGTGTGATCATGTTGACACACCGGTTCCCGCTGGATCATCGAAGATGAATATACGTGATTGTATATGCATACATGTATTGATTCAATGAAGTGAAACTGCACGGCTGATTCCACTGCTATATCTTGAGTTACTTCAGTGTTTATTCGTTACGTCTTTGTATTGTTTTACCTTCTATGAACCTACGTTTATTTTTTTGTTTCTAATTTCTTCTGTGTTTTTTTATAGATTTTGGCTAGCTCGAGCAGTTGAAAGCTACCTAAGAGGGAACACTTCTTACTGTGATCAAATTTTTCTTATGAGAAGAGATTTACTCCAAGTAAGTGTATACACATTGTGTTCTATATCTGCGATGCAATTTCTATGCGGAACCCCGCTTACTTTTTTATTTTTTTTTATTTAAATCGCTAGCGCATCCCGGGAATATGAATACTTTGCTTTTTGGTTAAAATCTGCTTTAAGAAAATATTTTTTTATTTAAAAAAAAAAAGCTGATTTTTGGCAAGTTGCTAGAGCTTTACCTCCTTATTTTTTATTTTTTTTTTTTAATTCAGATTTCTATTTAAAATTGCTAGCGCATCCCAGGGATATGAATACTCTGCTTTTTGGTTAAAATCTGCTTTAAAAAAAAATATTTTTCATTAAAAGAAAAAAAAAGCTGATTTTTGGCAAGTTGCTAGAGCTTTACCTCCTTATTTTTACAAATTTTTTTTGCTATTTGGTTGGATTTTATTTTTTTCTTCCTCTCTCTATTTATCTGCCTTTTTCTATTCTGCCTACTACAACTTTTTTTTTCTTTTTCTCAATGCACACCTCTAAACGCAGGGAAATCCCACGAGTTAAAAATAAATAAAATTCTAAAATTTTATTTTTGTAACATGAAATATATATAAATAATGAATATTATATTTTTCTATATTCCGAAGTCCTAGGTTTTATTCAAGATTTGGTCTTTATCTAAGGGAGATAACTAGCATTTACTAAGGAAATGTTATTTTGTTGCAAATAATTTAATCCGATTTAGGATGCTGAAATAATCTGAATAAGGAACACTGAAAAGGAAGATTTTTATAAAAATTATAAAGTTCATCTTTGGAACAGCCAATGAAGAATTTGTTGTTCGATTAGACAATGAAAAATGTTCACCTACTTCGAAAAAAATAAATTTGTTTTTCGATTAGCCAAGCTAAGTTGAAGCTTTTTGGCGCATTTTCCATTGAATAGCAATAGTCGATTTGATAATCCTTTATATTGTCGACCAAAAAAAAATCGGGTCGTCTTCTGTTTCTTTTGGGATATCTTTCGACTTTATCATCATCATCATCATCATGGACACTCTCATCTCCGTCATTTTTATTGTTTTCGTTTGTTCTAATTATTTGAGGTAATATAATTTCATCCTCTTCATATGACGGGTTTTCGTCTGTAAAATTAAACGTGTCTGTGAATTTTACACACCGGATTCTTTTTATTTTATTTTTCTTGGGAAAAAATATTAAATTGGCTGGACTGTTTTTATCGTATCCAAGAAATATACCTCTGTCGGCTTTAATATTCAATTTACTCTTTTTCTCTATATATGCGAAGCAAGTTGAACCAAATATATGCATTCTGCTTAAATTTTTTTTTTTTTTTTACTGCAGAAAGATTCATATGGAGTTTTAGATAGTGTTTTGTTAAAGGACCTGTTGCGTATATAGGCTGCCGCCATAAGTGCATACGTCCAGAGGTTTTTAGGGAGTTTTGATTCAATGAGTAGGCATCTTGCCATTTCCAAAAGTGTCTGCCACGCACGTTCAGCAGTCCCGTTTTGGTGTGGCAATCTGATGTTTCATGCCTGATATGATGGTTAATTAGTAAAAGTTCAAAGTCTTTATTGGTGAATTCCGTACCATTGTCAGAGCGAATACACTTGATTTCACTGTAGGGGGCCATGTCGGCTAGATATTTCTTAGTTGCTAGCAGGGTATCAGATTTATTCTTTAAAAAATAAACCATTATTAAACCTGAATGGTCATCTACGAAATTCAACACATATCTATAATGTTCTCTGGCCATTGGTTCTACGGGATCGTTCAAGTCACAATGCACCATTGATAGGATTTTTTTTTTTGCCTTTTTGTCTAGTATCTTGCTTTGATAGTTTGTCATTTTCCCTTGCGTACAGACGTCGCAGTTGAAGGTTTTTGATGTTTGTATTTGCATTCCATCAACTACAGTCGGCAACTTTTTGATATCAGGAATACTGCAGTGTCCAAGAATTTTATGCCATGTCTGTAGATCATGGCAGGCGGTTTTTGATGGGACTACGCTATTTAAATAATATAGTCTTCCATTTAATGTCGAATACAGTTCCATTCGGGTATACCAGTTTTGATTTATTGGGGCTAAAGTTTATATTTGCACCTTGTTTTGTGGCAGCTTGTACAGAAAATATATTTTGTTTAAATTTTGGGATTAGAAGAACGTTTTCTAGAATACAGAAACACAGTTCACCTTTATTGTTCTTTAGCGAGATTTTCGCATTGCCTCTTTTCAAAACGATATCATTGACTCGACTCCCGTCAGCTAGTTCTACAAAATGATTTTGTGGCTTAAAGTTGGGATCAAAATTGATAAAATCAGATTCTTTTGTAATCACATGTGCTGTGGCCCCACAATCGACAAGAAAATTATTATTGTTTGTTGTAGCATCAAATGTACACGAAAATAAAAATGTATGTTCGCTAACAGAGCTCTCTACATTTTTAATGGAGTCGCCATTTTGAGTCCTGTATCTACATTGGAAACTCTTGTGATTAGGTTGTCCACAATTATAGCAAATAATTTTTGTACTTTTCTTAGGAAAAAACTTGCTTTTGGCAAAGTTGCGTTTTTTATTCCTGGCATGGATATAATTCGATTTTGGTGTTTTTATGTGTGTATTTTTAAATTTCATGATATTTGTGGATTTGTTTTTTTCTGTGATCATTTTTTCAGTTTCTTCGTAACTTCTGAGTGCTACCTTGAATTGGCTAAAAGTCATGGGTTTTTCTTTCTTGGTTATCACGCTGGTAAATGGCTTGAAATCACTCGGTAATCCCTTAAGGACCATGGAAATTAACAGACTGTCACTTATAACTTCACCAGACATTTTTAAAGAATTTGCAGTTTTCTCGACTCTTATAATATAATCAGTAATAGTTTCGGCTTCCATTCGTTTTAGAGAGGTCAGTTCAGTGTATAAAGAAATAATTTTGGGTTTTCCTTTCGATAAATAATGCTCTCTCAATATGTTTAATGCTTTGCAGCCGTCGTCCAGGGCTTCTCTCATTACCAGTGATAGACTTCAGTCATCTAAACACTGTATTAATTCCGCAAAGACAGTTGCGTTCTTTTCAATGAAGTCGGGTCGTTTCTGTTTTCAGGTTGTGTTTGAAAGGATTCGTAGATATCCTAGAAATTTAACTTGCCACAATTCGAATTTTGATTCGGATCCATCGAAATAAAGACGCACGCTGGGCGAATAACCTCTAGAAGTGTAAGCCATTTTGAGTTTCAGAACAGTTTCAGATGGTTCACTGTTACACACAAGTCCTGGGAGGTGACTTGTTTGTAGTAGACAGTTCCACAGAACAAAATATTCTTACCGTGTCGAAACCCGGGAAAGAATATGTGAAATTGCTCCAGAAAAGGTTTAATATTTATGAAGCAATTCTGGTTTCTGATTGGTTGGTAGCAGAACGTGAATTAATTTGATTCGTCAGTTCTTAGCAGCATCGTTAATAAATAGAATCGTCCGACTGTGTGGGATCATACCCCATTATACACCCAAAATATTGCAACAGTTTACTATTTTGAAAAAAAATAAACTCCTGCTTCACTCATTTTCTCTTTTTTTTTTCTATTCTTTTCCAGCATGTTGCAGGTAATATTGTAAAACATGATATTGCAAACAAAGAGATACTCCAAAGCAGTTTCGATCTCCTTGGTGAACTTATCAAATTCAACATTGAGGCATTTAAAGCATTCGACCGCATTCTCAACACAGAATCGAAGGTAAAATTAAAAAAAAAAAAATTGTTTTTTTTTTCTCTTTTTGTAAGTTAAAAGAAAAATTTTTTTATAACTATTTCTGCCTGTAAAATAAGGGAACATTCCAAAGAAACAGGGCAAAAAAAAAATTCTGTTAAGAGATTATGGACTGAAGAAGTAAATTAAAGATCATCTCTTACAATGTGATTTTGTTATTTGTATTGAACTATGTAACACAATATTACTTTCTGAGTATTTTATTTTACTTATTAATTTATTTCATTTGAGTCAGTTCTATATTTAAAATACGATGGACACTATTTTCATAGAAATGTTAATAAACTTGTATTTGATGGGTGTTATTGCTTTTGTCCAAAGACCAAGCTCCTATCTCTACATCATAAACACTCTGATCTCCATCTGGCATCAATTGAAATGGATGGCTCTCGTCTAAGGGAGGCCCCAGGATTTGATAAGCTCCTGGGTTTGACCTTTACACCTGATCTTAAATGGAACACATACATCAAGTCTGTGGCCAAGGTCGCTGGGAAAATGGTGGGATCCTTCTACCGCTTCAGAAGATATCTCACTAATGATGCAATTCTCTATCTATATAAGAGCCAAGTACGTCCAAAGATGGAGTACTGCTGCCACATCTGGGCGGGGGCTGCAAAAAACAGCCTATCCTGCCTTGACGGAGTACAAAATAGACTCCGTGGCTTGGTGGGGGATGCCCTTTTCTCTACCCTGCAACCTCTTTCCCACAGAAGAGGTGTAGCAAGCCTGTCATTGTTCTATCGTTATTTCCATGGCAGGTGCTCGTCTGAGCTCCATTCTCTGGTCCCCCCTCGCCAATCTTTCTCAAAAAACACCCAACTAGCTGAAACCGCAATAATTTTCCCCACTCCCTATCTGTGCCTAAATCAAAACGTAGATACCATGAACAAAGCTTCTTTCTTAGAACTGCACGCCTATGGAACTCTGTTCCGCTTGCCTGTTTCCCTCCAGACTTCAACCTGGACGTCTTCAAGTTCAACACAAACAAATTCCTGATGAACCGCCCCCCCCCCCCCCCCAAGTAATGACACCTTACCAATTCTCCAATACTATTGCTACATTATCCCTTTGATTACTGTACACACAATAACCCTTATCCCTGAGTGGCCATTGGGCCTTGATAAGTGGTGAACTCCATGTAAAAAATAAAAAAAAAAACAAAAAAAAAACACTTTTTTTGGCCCCCCCCCCTTTCCCATCAAAAGGAGGGTGGACCTGTAAATTCATCTGTTCGTCTGTCCACACTTTTCTCAATAACTACGCCTTGGAATTTTTTGACTTTCATGCACAAACAATAAGCATGATATGAGTAAAAAAAAAAAAGTAACATTACGGATTTTCTGGGAAAACTCTGCTTGCCATACCAGGGGTGCCTTTCAGGTTAAAATGGCTAAAATTTAAACTTTTGTGCTTATAAAAAAAATTGATATCTTGGAGTTTATAAAATTTTCTGAAAAGTTGTAACTAACTGATTTCTATATAATTTTGTTTGTCTATACTTTGTGAAAACTCTTGAGTGTGCCCCCAGAGGCTCTTTTAGGGCTTGGGGGGGGGGGGGACTTAGTAATTTTTTTTTTCTTTTTTGCATGGTGCAAAACTCAAATTTACATATGTTAAGGCCTGTAACTGCGTTGTTTGTTTATTTTCAGCAGGATTTGACGTCCCCTGGGTATTTTGGGGGCTAAATGGGGGTGGGGGGCAAATGCTGAACTTAGTCATTTTTTTTTTGTGCCTCGTTCACTGTGCACTCACGGAGGACCTTGCATGCTTCACTTGTTTTTTTGCTGCCCAGAAAGATATCAGCGTTATGAAAACATTTGATTCAATATATTTTGCATTTTTTTTTTTTTTACTTGTATTTAATTCAAAAGTAAAATTAAAAAAACTTTATTTTTGAATATCATTGTTTTAATTTTAAGAAAAATTTTTATTATAAATATTTTGCCCGTAAAACAAGGGAACATTCGAAAGAAACAGGGCAAAAACCCAACATTGTCTGTTAAAAGATTATGGACTAAAGAAGTAAATTAAAATTACAATGTGATCTTATTTGTTTTGAACTATGTAGCACAATATTACTATCTGAATATTAGTACTTATTAATTTATCTCATTTTTAAAAGATTAAAAAAGAAAATTTAGAAAATTTTGGATCAGTTCTATATTTAAAATACAATGGACAGTATTTTCAAAGAAATGTTAATAAACTCATATTTGTTGCAAATTATTGATTTTTCTGTCCAAAAAACTTTTTTTGCTATCCAGAAAAATATCGGCTTTATGAAAACATTTGATGATTCAATATTTTTTGCATTATTTTTAAATTTCTACAAGTCCTGCTGGAAAACAATTATTTACAAAAAATAAAATTAAAAATAAAAATTAAATTTTCTAATTTTTTATTTTTTAACCTTTGAAAATTTAATTTTCCAGTTTTGTTTGAATATTTGATTTTACTTAATGAATGCATTTAAGTTGTAATATTTTAGAAAAATAATTTCTTCCATTTTTTTTTTATTATTATTTCTGCAGTTCGATAAATGCATTTAAATTTAATTATTTTATTTAAAATAATTCCTTCCAATTTTTTTTTCCAGTTTGATAAATTCATGTTAACTGTGAATCGAAATTTAGTCGATTCCAATATGTTCATACGGAGTCTCATTCTCTCGCTTGAACATTTTTCGGAAGATGATCAATATGATGGTGAGTAGTGGATCTTCCCATTTTTTTCTATTCTTTCTTCTTTTTCTTTTCTTTTTTTTCTTTTCTTTTTTTCTTTTCTTTTTTTTTCTTTCTTTATTTTCTTTTCTTTCTTTATTTTCTTTTCTTTCTTTATTTTCTTTCTTTATTTTCTTTTCATTTTTTCTTTTCTTTCATTTTTTCTTTTCTTTCATTTTTTCTTTTCTTTCTTTTTTCTTTTCTTTCTTTTTTCTTTTCTTTTTTTCTTTTCTTTCTTTTTTTCTTTTTTCTTCCTTTTCTTTTTTTCTTCTATTCCTTTTTTTCTTTTCTTTTTTCTTCCTTTTCTTTTTTTTCTTTTTATTTTCTTTTTCCTTTTTCTTTTTCTTTTTTCTTTTTTTTCTTTTCTATCTTTTTTCATTCGTTTTTTCTTTTCTTTTTCCCTTCTATTTTCTTTTTTCTTTTTTTTCTTTTTTCTTTTTTCTTTTTTTTCTTTTTTCTTTTCTTTTTTCTTTTTCTTTTTTTCCTTTTTCTTTTTTCCTTTTCCTTTTTTCCTTTTCCTTTTTCTTTTTCCTTTTTTTCTTTTTCTTTTTCCTTTTTTTCTTTTTCCTTTTCCTTTTTTCTTTTTCTTTTTTCCCTTTTTTTTTTCTTTTTTTTTTCTTTAACATCTTTCCTTTGCATCACAATCACACTTGTTTCATTTATTGCTTTATTATCCTCCCTATCAACGGGACCACAAAGTTGCTGACTGCAACTCCATGCAGATAGTTACCACCATTGCCTCCACCACTCAAAAACGGGGTTACCTATAGGTTGTGAGTGGCAACTTGTGTTGCCTTAGTCTGAGTCACTCCGCCACTTCTGGCTCTTACATTGGTTATCCGAATAATTGGCTGGTCACATCATATAATTATTCAATTTGATTGCAGTTGGATTTGGTTCCAACGTCCTCCACACAAAGAAGTTAAAGAGGTTGCAGTCATGAGTTATGCAGTATATATATATATATTCCAAAACGATCATACAATTTATTGATTTTGTTTGTACTTCCTTATGAAACAGATTTTTAATTTTAATTACAAATTATCAATCATCTTACTCAATATTAAAATAGCTCTATGATATCTATGCCTATCGAGCTTATTATATATCTACATTACAACGAGCACTGTTTTCTTTTACTTGTATTAATGGATTTACTAATACATTAAAATATACTCTGCTCTTTAGACTCTTGTTCTAATCCCCTAAAACTAATATATATATATATATATATATATATATATATATATATATATATTTCTATGAAAATATTCTTCACTTATATTTCCTTTTATATATACCTATCCTTATTCAAGAAGCTCAATTACAGAGCCTATAATGAATAAATGACAAAATTCTATATTCCAAATTTTATGATGTTGACCCATCTTACAATTATGCCTCTCCAGAGGCTCAAGGCTATGGGACAATCATGTTGACACACCGGTTCTCACCAGATCACCGACGTTAAGCAACGATGAACCTGGCTAGTAGCAGATGGATGACTATTGCAGAAGGTTAGGCACTGTATGTACTGTACCAAATCGCAAAAATTTCCAGGTTAGCATCCGGGGCACATTCAACTCACAGGAGAAGATGCACCCCTGAATCAAGACGGAACGCAACGGAAAACTACCGTCTTTATTTGTCTTCCCGAAACTACTATGGCTCTACAAATTGGATAGCCGTGGTTTCCAATGCTGTTAAAACATCAGGGCCACTGCATGCAAATTAATGTGCAAGAAATCAACCACATGCAGACAGACTGTTTCTGCGAAAACTGAGACACGTAATTGTGAATTATTTAGGACTTCTATCCTGTCATGTCTGACAGAACGAGAGCATACTACCACCATGGATTGAATAAAGGATTCTGTTTGAAATTCCGTGCAGATTCCCAAGTTGTACAAAATGCATCTGAAGATGGTTAGAGGTTATATCGACTGAAACGTGAAGATAACACTCAGGAAAAGAACAGTAGTCCGAAGAATACAGAAAATCTATATATTATGAGAAAGAATTTAGGTAAAAATGGCACGAAAAGAAATGGCAGAAGTGGATAAATAGGGGGAAAATGGCAGAAGTGGATAAATAGAGGAAGAATGGCACAAATGGATAAATAGGGAAAAATGGCACAAATGGATAAATAGGGGAAAATGGCACAAGTGGATAAATAGGGGAAAATGGCACAAGTGGATAAATAGGGGGAAAATGGCAGAAGTGGATAAATAGAGGAAGAATGGCACAAATGGATAAATAGGGAAAAATAGCACAAATGGATAAATAGGGGGAAATGGCACAAGTGGATAAATAGGAAAAAAATGGCACAAGTGGATAAGTAGGAAAAAATGGCACAAGTGGATAAGTAGGAAAAAAATGGCACAAGTGGATAAGTAGGAAAAAAATGGCACAAGTGGATAAGTAGGAAAAAAATGGCACAAGTGGATAAGTAGGAAAAAAAATGGCACAAGTGGATAAGTAGGAAAAAATGGCACAAGTGGATAAGTAGGAAAAAAATGGAACAAGTGGATAAATAGGAAAAAAAATGGCACAGGTATGAAATATTGATAAAAATCTCACAAAATCACTATGTGAGATTTTTATCAATATTTCATACCTGTGCCATTTTTTTTCCTATTTATCCACTTGTTCCATTTTTTTCCAATTCCAAAGAAAAATATTAAAGAAAAAATAGAAAGATCTAATCATGTACATTCCCTAAAAGTACGCTTTTGAAAAAATAGCAGCACACTTGGCACGGAATTTTACAGTTGAAAATTTAAAAAAAAAACTGATTCTATAACTAGATTTTTAGAAATTTAAAAAGAATTAATAATTATGTTGAAATTGGGAAAATATTGGAATTGCCTCGTTATTTATTATGGGTGTTGTTAGTATTTGGTATGATTATTAACGAAAGATGATTGTGCATTGTGATGTTTTTGCGAATGCGAAACATTAAAAAATGTTTTTTGAATTAAAATTATTTTTTATTCATTTTCATTTGAAAAAATTTTTTTTTGAATTAAAATTATTTTTTATTCATTTTCATTTAAAAAATGTTTTTTTTCAGATTTCCGAAAAGACAATCGTTTATTGGGATACATAGCAGACTTTAAACGACAGCTTGACTACTTGCGCAAATTGATCAATACTATTAGTGTTCAAAATCTTACGCAGGTAAAAAAAATCTTTTTTCTTTTTCTGTTTTTAATATTGTTTTTTTCTTTTTTGTTGTAGAATAAAAAAAGAATGAAAAGAAATTTTTATTTTTTATTTTCTATTTTTTTTTTTTTCAAATTTGTTGTGTGTATGCTTAAACCCAAACCTTCAAATGGATAAAAATGGCCGCAATGTTACTTTTTTTTTTTTTTTTTTACACGGTGATCACCACTTATCAAGGCCCAGAAGCCACTTAGGGATAAGGGTTATTGCAAATACATTACGTTAGTGTGGAGATTTGATGAAATGTTTACTTAAGGAGGCGGTTCATTAGGAATTTGTTAACGTTGGACTTGAAGACATCCAAGTTGTAGTCCGGTGGGAAGCAGGCAGACGGAACAGAGTTCCACAGGCGTGCAGTTCTAAGAAAGAAGCTTTGTTCATGGAATCCACGTTTTGATTTAGGCACAGATATAGAGTGGGGGAAATTTTTGACAGTGGATTCAGCTAGACGGGTGTTTTTCGTGAAAGATTGGCGAGGGGGGACCAGAGATTGGAGTTCAGACGAGCACCTGCCATGGAAATAACAATAAAACAAGGATAGACTCGCAACGTCTCTTCTGTGGGAGAGACGTTGCAGGGTAGAGAAAAGGGCATCCCCCACTAAGCCACTAAGTCTATTTTGTACTCTGTCAAGGCAGGATAGGCTGTTTTTAGCAGTTCCTGCCCAGATATGGCAACAGTATTCCATCCTTGGACGTACTTGGCTTTTATATAGATAGAGAATTGCATCAGTAGTGAGATATCTTCTGGAGCGGTAGAAGGATCCCACCATCTTTCCAGCGACCTTGGCAGCAGACTTGATGTACGTGTTCCATTTCAGATCAGGAGTAAAGGTCAAACCTGGAAGCTTGTCAAAACACACGAGGCCTCACCCAGACGAGAGCCATCCATCACAATTGATGCCAGATGGGGATCAAAGCGTTGATGATGTAAGGATAGGAGTTTGGTTTTGGATGCATTAAAGGTAACCAGCCACGTCTTCCCCCACTGAACCACGCGCTCAAGATCAGAGGAGAGAGAACATTGCATATTAATTGCCTACGAATATTTTGTTCTTTTTTACTTTATTTTCTGTCGCAATATTTTTGATGTATAAAAAGGATATGATCAAAGAAAATTGGAAGGTTCTACTTATAGACATTGACGATAGAAACTAACCAATCAAATGGATCCATGTTCTGCTAGCAACCAATCAGAAATCAGAATTGCTCCATAAAAATATTGGATCTTTTAGAATTCCTGCACATAATTTTTCCTGTCAACATGAGAAAAATCTTTGCTCTTTGTCTGCAAAATTTTTGAGTTCAATTCTTATGCAGATCAGCTACCCATCGAAAACTTTTTCATGTTCAGATCAGCTACTCATTGAAAACTCATTTTCATGTTCAGGACTTGTACAGATCAGCTACCCATTGAAAACTCTTTTTCATGTTCAGGACTTGTACAGATCAGCTACCCATTGAAAACTCTTTTTCATGTTCAGGACTTGTACAGATCAGCTACCCATTGAAAACTCTTTTTCATGTTCAGGACTTGTACAGATCAGCTACCCATTGAAAACTCTTCTGAAATTAAATGTGGCTTTCAATTCCAAATTTTCTTTTTTATGGATTTTTTTTTAGTTTTCTTAAGTCTTTTTTTTTTTTTTCTTTTCAAAATTGTAAATAAAAATGACTGCAATATTATATTTCGGTTTCAGCTATGAATTGCATATGAGATAGAATTCAGATTTGCATAATTTCCTGATTTTTCTCAAAATCAAATAAAAATTGGTCCAATTTTCGTAATCGGGAAATCTAATACACAAACGGCTATATGTCTTCCCCGAAATTAAAAGTTGCAGCGCTAGGGGACCTCAAATGATTTGATTTTTTTTTTTTTTTTATGGGCCATTCTTTTATGGGTCTTTTTCACCGGTCAAAATTGTTTTTTAAGGGAGTCAAAATTGTTTTTTAAGGGAGTCAAAATTGTTTTTTAAGGGGGTCAAAAATGGGTCAAAATTAAAAAAAATCGTTAAACATTTTGTACATTCATCTTAGTTTATTTTTAATTTTTAATATTTAATCAGATCATGTCAATTGAAGAGAAAAAATTGTTTTTAATTTCTTTACTCCATGTTTGAGATGTAAAGGAAAACCTTAATGGAATATTCGAATATCGATGAAGGGTTAGTCTGGAGGGGGGGGGGGCTCCTTCATTTCTGAAAACTTTAAAGTAAAATTAAACACGCACACACACACACACACACATATATATATATATATATATATATATATATATAAAAAAATATAACACGGAAATTACATAATTGTCGATGCAATAATTTATTTCAACCTTATGGTATTTTCAAGCATCTAAACTAGACAATTACATTTTTGATACTCAAAAATGTAATTGTCTAGTTTAGATGCTTGAAAATACCATAAGGTTGAAATAAATTATTGCATCGACAATTATGTAATTTCCGTGTTATATTTTTATGTTATTGCTCTGTTTACCACATTGAGCTCTCATACCTGGATTTCCTCCTGGAATTATTCCATTATAACACTATATATATATATATATATATATATATATATACTTCAGAATAAAATTATCTAACAGTCAACTGGTATGGAAACCTGTGATTATAGGTCTTACAAAATGTTATTGGTAGTAATATTAAAATGCCTACTTCGGACTATTACCTTGTGATATGGATTACTCAAAATACAGTTTGGATCACATTACCACACTGCTATCAAAGACGTTCACTTCGGATTTTACCATGCAATTTGGATTTTACCATGCAATTTCCATGTCTCACTGACTTTAGCAAATAAGGTGTAAACCATTATAACTATTTGCTAATATTTTCTCCTCTGAAGAGATGGTAGACATCGAAATCCTATAGGATAAGGAGTTATAATATTTCTAATGTATTCTTTGTCTTACATAGAATAATAAAAATCTTTTCATTTGAAATTTAAACATTTCACGTCATAAACTTAAAAATTTTATTGAATGACTAAAATTTGATATATATATATAGATGACCTTATATGTATAAACGATAATGATGAATTCGAAAAAAATAAACATCTTATATATCCAAACGAATTAAAATTGAATTGTGAACATAGAGGACAACAGGCTACATTTCTGGATTTAGATATAAAAATTGAGGATGGGATTTTTCTTTATAAAATATTTGATAAAAGAAACGCTTTCCCCTTTCAAATAGTACGTATGCCCCATAAAGATAGCACCTGCCCTGTTTTTATGTTTTATGGAACCATTATGTCAGTTTTTGAGAATAGCTCGCGTTACTTTAAAATTAACAGATTTTATACCACCAGTTTCTAGCTTAGTAATAAGGATGATAAAACAAGGTGGGGATAAAAATAGAATATTAAAACAGTTAAATAAAGCATTTGTTCGTTATCCTGATGCTTTTGAATCGTTTAAGATAAACCAGACTATATTAATAAAAGAAATCCAAAACTATATTAGCAATGTATAAAATGTATTTATAATTACATATAATAAAATTATAATAATATTAAAAAAAATTTTTTTTTAAATATATATATGTAAAAATATTTTTAATCTTTATATATCTTATTTTAAATAAATAAAAATGTAAATATACTAAATACAAATCATAGTGGGGGTGATAAGTAGTTAAATGGATTCATCCTAATCTTATAAATACAAGACTGATAAATTAAAAAATTAAAAATGTATCCATTTTAAATGTGGAAATTGATGAATCGCACAGGTAAGAAATTCATTTTTATAGTATGAAAAGGTTAGTAATTGCAATTAAGAATAGGAAATTAGATCAAATGTTTGTAACATGTCTTCTTCCTAAGATTAAGGGTGGTAGTGTTTGATCAACACTGCTGGGGAGCCATGATGTAATATACTGTTTTGTTTTTAAATCCCCGAAACAGTGTTTCATGGTAAACAACTGATGATCCCTTGAAAAATAAATTATTGGTATTATAGTAAATTCGAGAGCGAGTTGATGCAGTGATTGCAGGTGATTAAATAACTTACTGACTAGATGGTTTTCTAACGAATGATAAAAAATATTTTTTGTATAGTTTTAAGGGTTAAAAAGTTCAAAGACTGTGTGTATATATATATATATATATATATATATATATATATATATATATAATGTTAAAAGTCCACGTATGCTTCTAGGATAGTGATTCAAAGGTTATGAGGGTTTTTTGAAGCATGAAAAACGATGTTACTTTTTGTATTTAATATTTTTATTGTTATTTTTTATATTTCAAGCGGACCTCCGCTCTTGGTCACAAAAAAGTATCGAAAAGAAAAAGAAACACGTTGAAAGAACTGGAGATTTGTAGCGTGGACAGCAATCATGTTCGAAAAAGTTTACGTTAATTATTTTAGCCGTTTGTGGAAGGAGATTGTATTTTTGAATTATTTTTTAAATTTTTTTATTTTATTTATTTTTAAATGTTGCAACGTAAAAGCGTTTAATTCAAATGGCAAAAATAAGCAATTGATTTCAGTATATATATATATATATATATGATTAAAATAATGGAAATAGTATTCCGACAAAATAGAGAAATAAAAAAGGAAACAAGACAAAGTTAGGAGTTCATCAACACACGCACACGTCTAGGTAAGAAGTAAAGGTCAAGCCCAGAAGCTTGTCAAAACATGGAGCCTCCCCAAAACGAGACGAATAGAATCTTTTTGCTATGGCTAACCCACACTGGCTTTTAATGAGAAATGATGAACCGTCTTCACGTGATTTTGCTTCAAGTAACAACACAAAGCTTGATACTCCACCAGACTAGATGAATTCTTGTCCTGGAATCCAGTAAGACCACAAGAAAGATATACTAATTGGTGAGAGGAAAATGATCTTCTCAACTTCTTTACTAACTCCATGTTTGTGATGTAAATGGAATATTTGAATATTAATGCGTTTCATATCGAGATGAAGGGTTAGTCTCAAATAGAGGGCCCTCTTCATTTCTGAAACTTTGACTGCAGTAAAATTAAACTTATATATTTGTTCATTGTTTTTGGGAAAGAATTTCATCAAAGTGCTCGATTAAAAAGAAAAAAAAAAAAAATTCAATATAAGAGCTTAATATTTATTTATTTAAAACTGTTCAGTTTTAAATATATATATATATATATATGTGTGTGTGTGTGTGTGTGTGTATGATTAGAACAATGGAAATAGTATCCTGACAAAATAGAGAAATAAAAAAGGAAAAAAAAACTAATATATATATATATATGTGTGTGTGTGTGTATGATTAGAACAATGGAAATAGTATCCCGACAAAATAGAGAAATAAAAAAGAAAAAAAAAACTAATATATATATATATATATATATATATATATAAATTATTAACTGTGAATTACCTGAAAATATTTTTATATTTTATTATTTCCCTGTTTGTAACAACATTATTGGTAGTAATTGTCTGTATTTTTGAGATGAGGTGTTTTCATTGATTGAGATTGTCGGACTGACTTCCTCATCTTGGTTGTTATTGTCACAACGTTTCGGCCGTTTTGCCCTCCGGCCTTCGTCAGGTGTTTTGTATCGAACGGTTCCCCAGTTCAATACAAAACACCTGACGAAGGGCGGAGGGCAAAACGGCCGAAACGTTGTGACAATAACAACCAAGATGAGGAAGTCAGTCCGACAATCTCAATCAACATTATTGGTTTTGTCTATTTTCTCAGGAAAATGTGATCTGTTTTAACATGTGTTACATCTCACACACACACACACACACACATACATATACACAAACACACATACATATACACACACACACACACATACATATACACACACACACATACATATACACAAACACACATACATATACACACACATACATATACACACACACATACATATACACAAACACACATACATACACACACACACACACACACACACACACACACACACACACACACACATATATGTTTATGGAAAAATATGCTTATTTAATTCTATTTCACCTTTAATTTATGAAGCTCGATGTAACTACAGAGCATACACAAAAAAAATTACAAAAAAGTCTATACTCCAAATTTCAAGATGTTGTTCAAATGTTCAATTCTTGACAGCACCTGTTTCGTAGCGCAGAACCATTCATATAATTCTGTCAATTTTAAAACTTTTCTGCCTTGACTCATCAGAAGAATAGAAACTCATCAACTTTAAAAGCCAATAAACGAATATGGACATTATATAAATCTGAAAAAAAAAAAAAAAAAATCGGAAAAGTAGTTGCAATTGTGTTTTGTGATATTTACGGCATCTTTGATTTATTTAGCACTAGGTGTATGTTGAGCAAAAAAAACAAAAAAAAAAAGCGGTCAATTTTTTTTAACTTTGACTCCTATTATGACCCCTTGAAATTTATTGTTTTGGGCTCAAATCAAGTTATTAAGTTAGATCCATGTCCAAGGAACCTATATCTAAAATTTCAAGTGTTTAGACCGTAAATTGTCGGAGGAGTTTGGTAGAGTTCTTAAAGGTCAAATCGTTCAATTTTGACCCCTTAACAGCCAAATTTCTGTCCGAAAACGGATTACAAATATTTTCCCCAAATCTCAGTAGCCTGTATATCAAATTTCCAATCTGTAGACTAAAAATTGACAGAGTTATTGCGTAGGGAAATTTACACAGACAGACACACAGACACGTTCACTTTTATAAATATATATATTAATCAGACATTGTTTTGTTTATTTTCCCAGGAAAATGTAAGCTGTTTAAACACCACTTTGGTGTTCTTAATGTTTGCGAATCAAAAGGATGGTTTACCAAAATATTTACGAGCTCTTCAAGATGAAAAAGATGATCTCCTCAATCCAAATATGCCCAGATCCATTTTGGCAAATTTCAGGTATTTTGGATTTTATTTCATTTCATTTCCACCTACAGGGCGGACCACTTAAAAATAGCTGACGACTAGTTAGAATATAAACGGAAGTTGGTCTTTCGCTTAGAGCAGAACTATCCGGCATTGCCTGCAGCCAAAAATGTAACATAACTATCCCTCTTTCTTTCCCCTTACCCCGTTTTCCGACCCTCCTCCCACTTCTCTTTCTTCTCTGACGAACCCATGCCTCTCTCTGGACGCACACACAACTGAAGTCGGCATAGAAGGAATAATTCTGGGAAGAAAAAAGGTGGTGATAAGCAAAAATAAAGAAAAACTTTTATCATGTACCTACTTGTCATATTCCAAAAATCACAAAATTTGATCAAATTTTTTTTTTTTTTTTTTTTTTAAGGAAATCAAATATTCCAGTTTTGAGCAGTAACGTTTTGTTTTTGGAGATGTTAACAGTTTTGAACTTACATTTATACAGGGTGTCCCAAAAGAAGCTGACGGATTTAAAATTTTATTAACTTCTTCAATATTTAAGTTATGCTTACCAATTTTCATATGTTGATTTTTTTTTTTTAGATATAGGAAGATATAATAGTCTACTTATTGTAATTTTATTTATACAACTTAATCTAGGGTATGTTTTTCACAAGATCTAATTTTAGTTATGAAAAATGATGTTACTCAAATGTCCACCATTTTCATTTTCACACTCTTGTGCTCTCTGCAGGGCATTGTCTATTGTGATTGGCTGAAACTCTTGCACCAATTGAATTTTATATGGAAAGTTGCCCTCTTCATTGTAGCATTCTGTGAAGAGATGATCGAGAGACCCCAATTTGACTTGATCTCTTTCTTACTGATTTGGATGGATCCTCGGCCACACTCTATGCTAATCTCTGACGATTCTCATCATTTCTTGCTGTACGCGGTCTATCAGATTTAGGGAGGTCATATACAGACCCTTGCTCATGAAATCGAGCCACCATAGCTTTTATTGCATTGGGAGTAGGGGAATTTCTTGTGTTGAAGTTTCGTCGAAATTCTCTTTGAGTTTCTGATATTAACTCTTTCAGAAATAATTAGTTATCGAGATATAAAGTTGTATTATGCATTGTATTCTTTCGCGGCCATCTTTGTTACGCGCATAGATTTGTTTATGGAGCGCGCGCACGCGCATAAAAACGATGGCCGCCAAAGAATACAATACATAATACAACTTTTTATATCTCGATAACTAATTATTTCTGCAAAATTTCAATGCGATTTCCATATTCAGCATAGTCGAAAACTTAAAAAAAGTCGTCATTTAAAAGAAAATTGCGGTGGTGGACCTAAGCTAAAAAAATACCCTTTTTTTTAATTTGTGGCTCAAAAAAAAAAAAAAAAACTACATGATGAGTTTAAGATATGTGTACATCTTGATAACACATCTCCCACCCTAATAATGAATCGTGAATCACTTTAAATTTTAGATGTTAGGCAATGGCAGATAATCTCACATTTTTTTTTCCAGCTGGAGTTATTTTTCTTTTCTTTTAAGTGTTAATGATTTGAAATTTTATTTTCAGGGAATTACTACTTTTCTGGCAGGACCATTATTTGCACAAGGACAAAGACTGTAGCGCGTTGGAAAAAGTAAGTTATCTATAATCTACAGATGTGATTTTTCCGATTTTTGTGGATTTAAAAACAGATTGCCACTTAAATTGCTAGAACCTCTTTTTCTCTCTTCTCCTCTGTCTTGTCTTGAGGATAAATCAGTTTTTACGATTGACCTTTTTGCTAAAATCAAAGTGTAGTATCGCCAATGAAATTATTTTAATAAAAATGATTTATGTTCATATTTTATTCAGGAAAAAAAAAAAAATCGATTTGGGAATCTTAAGTAGGACGACCCCCTAGAGTGAATGTGGTATTATGGTGATGGAAGATGCTAGCTATGAAAATGATGTACATATATAAAATACAGTGACAAGGATGACCATAGGCTCCCTTCTTCTCCAACACTTTTGAACGTTCTAGTGTCTAATTTATTTTTGTACTTTTTTAGAAATAAAATTTTCGAATTCCGTTCGTGCAAATGTAGACCCCCATCTTACGAAATAACGTTTAATTTCTTTGTTTAAAAAATGTTTTTAAAATGTTTTGTTGCTTTCCTTTCACTGTTGAATTTACAATATCTGCAACAGAGCGGTGAAACTTTCAGGTTATGAATGCATAAGTTCAGTCATAACAATGCAATTTGCGATTCCCCATGATCCATCCGGGCGGAATAAAAAAAAATAGGAGGCATTACTTTTGGAACACTCCTCGTATATTTATGAGTGTGGAGGAGAGAGTACCTTGCAAGTATTAAAAAAAAAATCGTTATGGGAATCTTAAGACGACCCTCTAGAGTGAATGTGGTATTATGGTGATTGAAGATTCTAGCTATGAAAATGATGTACATATATAAAGTACAGTGATAATGATGACCATAGATCCTTCTCCTCCTCCTCCTCCTCAACATTTTTGAATGTTCTAGCAACTAATTAATTTTTGTATCTTCTTAGAAATAAATTTTTAAGCAGACAGACAAAATGAATGTGGTATTATGGTGATTGAAGATGCTAGCTATGAAAATAATGTACATATATAAGATACAGTAATAAGGATGGCCATAGACTCTCCTCCTCCCCAACACTTTTGAATTTTCTAGTGTCTAATTTATTTTTGTACTTTTCATAAATAAATTTTGGTACTTGTACAGTTTAATCAAGACATTAAAAAATGAAAATACCGAAAAAAGGTTATATTGTATGTATTCGTTATGGAATGAAGTTCTCCAAAAAAAGATTTCACTTAATTTCATCAAGTAGTTTTTATTTTACAGCGAAAAGACAATTTAAGATACCGAGCAAAAGGTTCGATTTGTAGGAAGAGAAGCTAGTATTAAAGATGGGGAGGGAGTGTTGGCACTTTACATGGAGTTATCTCCCTTTGGCGTTTCTAAAGTCCAAACAAAAATTTAAAAAAAAAAAAAAAATTCAAGATGTCTGCCTTCAACGCGCTGTCATAAAAACGTGTTTTTTCTGCTGTAAAAAAAAAAAACAAAAAAAAAAAACTACTCGATCAAATTAAGTGAAATTTTGTTTTGGAGATCTTCAGTTCAAAACGGATACGTACAATATAACCGTTTTACGATATTTTAATTTTTTAATGTCTTGATTAAACTGTACAAGTACCCTATTTTTTTAAAAGGGTAGTATTTGTCCTGATGGGACTGATGATTTTGCGTCGTCCGCGCACACACACACACACACACACACACACACACAAAGGGGTTGTGATCCCCCTCCCCCATTCCTAAATTTATCTCCCTTTGTTCCTAATGTAACAATACCTGGTTCCTTATTTTGAAGTGCGTACCCTACAGTTTTGTTTACCAGAGAGCTCACTATTCTGTTCCTTTAACAATGGACGAATCATTGTGGTTAAAGTCAGCTAACGTACTTCCTAACGTCTGGCGTGGCTGCTACCGAAAGTGGTGACAAGGCAAACTAGTTCCTTCACTTTTATTGTTCTATTCAGTATTTCTGTTGTGAAGCGATTTATTGAAATAAAATATAAGAGGGCGACATTATTGAAAAAGCTACAATAAAAATTAACAAAATCATAAAAAGATAAAAATAACACAATTTTCACTTTTTAATAACAAAATTAAAAAATTATTTTCTATTTTATAACTGTGTTTATAAAATTAGTTTTTTTTTTTTTTTGTTTCGAAATTTAAAAATAATTTTTTTTTTATTTGAATTTTTTTTTTTTTTTTTTTTTTTTTTTACACAGTGATCACCACTTATCAAGGCCCGGAAGCCACTCAGGGATAAGAGTTATTGCAAGTACATTACATTAGTGTGGAGATTTGATGAAGTGTTTACTTAAGGGGGCTGTTCATTAGGAATTTGTTAACGTTGGACTTGAAGACATCGAAGTTTATATAATAAATATGTTTATGAATGTATAAAAATAAAATTATTGAAATCCAAATCAAAATAAAATTATTGAAATCCAAATAAAAATAAAATTATTGAAATAAAAATAAAATTATTGAAATAAAAATAAAATTATTGAAATAAAAATAAAATTATTGAAATAAAAATAAAATTATTGAAATAAAAATAAAATTATTGAAATTCAAATCAAAATAAAATTGAGATAAAAATAAAATTATTGAAATAAAATAAAATTATTGAAATAAAATAAAATTATTGAAATCAAAATAAAATTATTGAAATCAAAATAACAAAATTTCATACATCATAAAAAAAAAATGTGTCCAATACATAATATTCACAAGATAGTTTAAAAAGATATTAAAAAGTGTTTTCAATAATTAAAAAAAAAAAATATAACAAATTTCAATAATTCTTAATCAAAATAAAACTGAGAAACTTTTCAATGGTTTTTAAATAAAAAACAATTGAAAAAATGTAAATAAAAAAAAAAGAAGTACATACACATGGGAAATAAAGGCGTGAGAAAAAAAAAGTAAAGGAACTAATTTGCCTTGTCAGCACTTCCAGTAGCAACCATGCTGGAAGTTAGGAAGTACATTAGCTGACTATAATTACGAGTTTAGTAGGGTTTAGTGTGGCACAAGGCCATGGACTTATTTTATCAACCAAAAATTTTCTGTTGACTTTTCAGATTTTGTGCCACTTGAGATTTTACAAAAGTAATGTTCATGTTCTGTTGTATGTAATGGGATTTATTTTTATCTTCCGCAGAGTTCCAGGATTTGTTTTGATTATTGGAAACAGACTGTAAACACGTTGGTCGAAGAAGATCGAGACCTTAACACTTCCATTCTTCACTACATACGTCCCCTACCACGTCACGTCTACCTGCCCTCACCAGCTAGTCATCGGAAAAAAAAAGATACGTGAGAATGTCCGAAACAAAAAAAAAAAACAATACAAACAAAACAAAAACTGCAAAAAAAAAAAAAAAACTTTGAAGAAAAAAAATAACATAAAAAAAATAACATTAACATAATAATGTCTCCGCACAACTTTGAATTTTTTTTTTATTTCATAAATTTCTTTAACAGTGAACAAAAAAAAAACAAAATTAACAAATGAAAAAAAAAATGAATTCCAATATGCAAATCTTGTATTTTTATTATTATGATCATTAATTTCATGGTATTGTGATGGTTTACATGTTTTTTTTTTCTTTTTTTTTTTTTCAATTAACTTTGGTGTAAAAGACCGTTGTTAAAGGAGCAAAGTCAAAGAGTCAATTAGATGGAAAGCAGAACTGACTTCTGGGGTACAGTGATGTAAGGAGTTTAACCGTTTCATAAAATCATCAGGGATTAAGCCATGCGCATTTATGATTATTGGCACGATGGAAGTTTTCTTATTCCACAATCTAGCAATCTCCACCCTCAGTTTCTGATAGGTCTGGAGTTTCTCATTCCTCTTGTCTGCTAAGTTGATGTCGTTTGGGCAAAGTCACATCAGTAATTTGGCATTCATTGGTCTTTTTTTTTTTCACAGCTTAAATATCCGGTTTCCTGCGAGTTATCTCTCGGTCGCACTGAATCATAAAATCCCAGAGAATCTTAACCTCCTCATTTTCCACTACCCCGTCTGGGTAATGTTGGTACCATTTGTCCGTCATTTGGATTCCAAACTTTTGATACAAACTCCAGTGCAGATTTGCACCTGGTTGTCATGGTGACGTTTGTGCTCTTTTTGTAACAAGTATAGAACGCGCACCAATAAATGTGTGACACTGTTTCAGGAGTTAAACTACACAACTTGCACTTATCAGAACAATCCTTTGCAAAGATATTTCGGTGCTTCTACAGAATTGGGACTAGATTTTCAGAAATCGTAAAAGTAAATTTCACATGAAAACAATGGTATCTACGTATTCCTCATATTTTTAAGATTTTATCTAAAAATTACACAAATCTATAAGGTAGAAAATTATTTATTAAGATAAATTAAAAAATCGAATTTGATGAAAACGATCGTAAGACACAGAGTTCAAATGGGAGGTAATTTTCGACTGCATAATTTGGAACCTACCATTGTAATTTATTAGAATTGACAAAAAAAATCAGTGTAAACCATTGTTTTTTATCAGAAAACTCCATTTATCGACTACAAAATCTCGTCCCAATAGTGTAGAAGCACCTTGATTGTATTAATATCTAGAGTTTATTATTGTTGTTATTATACCTGATTGGCTTGTTAAAGGAAGGATGGCAGTGATTCAGAAGCAGCCTGGCAGCAATTACAGGTTGATCACGTCTGCTACTAATATGGAAGCTGTTAACTGGAATCTTCGAAATAAGGTTTATGGCAACCTTTTGAGCAATAGTGTTCTCCCTGATGAACAGAAAGGTTGCCGGCACGGATCGAAGAGCACCAATGATCAGTTAATGATTGATAAGGCAGTATTGCAAGATGCAAAGAATAAGAATAGGAATTTGAGTGTAGCATGGATCGATTACAGGAAGGCGAACGACATGATCCATTACTTCTGGATCCATGAAATACTGTCGATGATGAAGGTTGCGGGAAATGTTGCAGGGCTTCTGGAATGCAGTATGGATCAACGGAAAACGGTTCTGATAGCGAACAATACAGTGCTTAGGGTGGTCGGCATATTCTAAAGAGATTCATTATCTCTCTCTCTTTTTGTAAAGGTGATGATGCTATTAAGCATCCGCCTGAAGTGATGTAAGCTGGAGTATGCCTTTGGATCTGGTGGCCGGCATTTTGAGCACCTGCAGGTTATGGATGCTTTAAAGTTATTTGGTAAGAATGAAAAGGAAAGGGAAACGCTGGTGGAGCTCATCGCGACATACTCTGAAGATGTCAGGATGGAATTTAGGACGAGTAAGTATGCAGTATTGGTGATGAAAAACGAAATAAAAGTGCGTTCGAATGGAATGATACTGTTGCTAAATGGAGAAAGAAATAGGAACAGGGTGTAAGTATGTGGCCATATTGGAAGGTGTAGGCATCATGAATAGGGAGATGAAAGAGAAAGTCAGGAAGGAGTATCTTAGATCTTGTGAAGTCAAAGTTATTCGGAGGAAATCTGATCAAGACGACGAATGCATGGTCTGTCAGTGTTTTGAGGTATAATGTGGGAATTTTGGAATCGTCTGACAGTTGTATGGCCATGGACATTTTTGGCAATGTTTGGTATATTCCACATGAGAATCATGTGGTTTGGGTGTATTGGAAGAAAAAAGGTGAGAGAGGCTTGATAAGTGTGAAAGATTGTGTTAGGGATGAGGAGACATCAAGGCCCAGAAGCCACTCGGGGATAAGGGTTATTGCGTGTACAGTATTCAATGGGATACTGTCGTAGTAATCGTTAGTATTGGAGATTTGATAAAGTGTCTTACTTAAGGGGGCAGTTCATCAGGAATTTGTTTATATTGGACTTGAAGACATCCAAGTTGTAGTCAGGTGGGAAACAGGCAAACGGAAGAGAGTTCCGCAGGCATGCACTTCTAAGAAAGAAGCTGTGTTCATGGAATCTACGGTTTGATTTAGGCACAGATAAAGAGTTGTTGACCGTGGTTTCAGCCAGACGGGTGTTTTTCATGAAAGACTGGCGAAGGGGGGACCAGAGATTGGAGCTCAGATGAGCACTTCCCAAGGAAATAACGATAAAACATTCTTTTTGACTCCAATATATATCTGACACACAGACGCAGTTAATCAACCAAGAACCACATTACTTAATATTAAAGCCATATAAGATATCAACGGATACACACTCGAGAGTCAAAACAATGAAAAGAATATGCTGTTGTCATAGCCCTAGTGATAAGTGATCGCTCAAGGTTGTGGCCAACGAAGTTGAAACGGATGAAACCAAGGCTGAGTATGCAAAACGTGTGGATGAAGAAAGGGCAGAGGAACTGGAAGGAAGATGCATAGAAAATTCTTCCAGGATGAAGCAGATGTGACGGATAAAAAAGATCATAGCAATGGCTTAAAGCTGAGTATCTGGTTAAGAGCACTGAAGCATTTGTTTGTGCAGCATAACAGCAGGCGCTAGAAACACAATTGTTCAGAAAAATGGTTCAAGGAGAGGATGTTGCTGCAGAATGACAGATCTTTGGGAAAGTTTTTCTGGGTCATTTGCACATCTTGTAGCAAGGTCTAGCAGATTGGCTCGGAGGGGGTATTGCAGAAGATATAACTAGGATATATATATTATTCCTTAATTGGAATTCATTTCTGAGATGAGCATTATATATATTAATTTTATTTTTATTTCAGACTATCATTCTCATCTTTATTAGTTGTTGTTGGGTGTTTTTTTTTTTTTTTTTTAAACGTTTCGGACAACGATTCCTAGGAATATTCCTAGCAATCGTTGGCCGAAATGTCAAAAAAAAAAAACCTAATAAAGATGAGAATAATAGTCCGAAATAAAAATAAATTAATATGACTAGGACTTCGGATTTCTAGGATGTTTCTAGAAAGAGGTTTTATTAATTTTTTTTTTTTTTTTTTTTTTTTTTTACACAGTGATCACCACTTATCAAGGCCCGGAAGCCACTCAGGGATAAGGGTTATTGCAAGTACATTACGTTAATGTGGAGATTTGATGAAGTGTTTAATTAAGGGGGCGGTTCATTAGGAATTTGTTAACATTGGACTTGAAGACATCCAAGTTGTAGTCCGGAGGGAAGCAGGCAGACGGAACAGAGTTCCACAGGCGTGCAGTTCTAAGAAAGAAGCTTTGTTCATGGAATCCGCGTTTTGATTTAGGCACAGATAAAGAGTGGGGGAAATTTTTCACAGTGGATTCAGCTAGACGGGTGCTTTTCGTGAAAGATTGGCGAGGGGGGGACCAGAGATTGGAGTTCAGACGAGCACCTGCCATGGAAATAACGATAAAACAAGGATAGGCACGCAACGTCTCTTCTGTGGGAGAGAGGTTGCAGGGTAGAGAAAAGGGCATCCCCCACTAATCCACGAAATCTATTTTGTACTCTGTCAAGGCAGGATAGGCTATTTTTAGCAGCTCCTACCCAGATATGGCAACAGTATTCCATCCTTGGATGTACTTGGCTTTGTGCCTATTTTCTGATGCCAAAACGATTCTTTTAATTATTTTTTTTTTTTATTTGATTCTGTTTAAAGCAAAATCTATAATTGCTGGTAACGATAAAATAGTAATTATTTATTGATGTAAACCAACCAGTAAAACTAAGATCGATAGATCACATCCACCAAGTGTGTTTTTACGTGTAGGAAAATATCAGCACATTTAACGTGTTTTTATGGTAATAGAGGAAAACTAACAAGTCTATATCTAAATATTTAGAGATTAATATAGAATTGGAATCCGTAATTGTATTGGAATCGGAGAGGGGGAAATATCGGAATCGTTCCATCACTAATAGGTACCACCAATATCTTTAGGAAAATCCTTCATCTTTGAAACTTCTGGTTTAGAGTCCAGATTGAGGGAGAGTTTGCTAAGAATGAATCCCATCTCTTTTCAGGAAGTTGTCAAAATCAGGTAAATTTTTACCATTATTTTCTTTTTTAATTTAATTTTTTTTTGTTTTTATTTTTATTTATTTTTTTTTCATTTTTTTTTGTTTTTATTTTTATTTATTTTCTTATTTAATTTAAAAAGTTTTATTTATTTATTATTTTCATTTTTTTTTGTTTTTATTTTTATTTATTTTTTTTTTCATTTTTTTGTTTTTATTTTTATTTTTTTGTTTTTATTTTTTTTTTCATTTTTTTTGTTTTTATTTTTATTTATTTTCTTATTTAATTTTAAAAATTTTTTTTATTTATTATTTTCATTTTTTTTGTTTTTATTTTTATTTATTTTTATTTTTTCATTTTTTTGTTTTTATTTTTATTTTTTTGTTTTTATTTTTTTTTTTCATTTTTTTTGTTTTTATTTTTATTTATTTTCTTATTTAATTTTAAAAATTTTTTTATTTATATATTTTTTTTCATTTTTTTTTTTTTACTATCATTAATAACACAACTGAAGTCGGCATAAGAGGAATAATTCTGGGAAGAAAAAAGGTGTTTATTCAAATTGTCGATAAACAAAAATAAAAGAAAAACTTTTATCATGTACCTGCTTGTCATATTCCAAAAATCACAAAATTTGATTAAATGTTTCCTTTTTTTCTTTTTTTTTTTTTTTTTTTTTTTTTTTTAAAAAAAAAAAAAAGAAAATCAAATATTCCAGTTTTGCTGAGCAGTAACATTTTGTTTTTGGAGATGTTAACAGTTTTGAACTTACATTTATACAGGGTGTCCCAAAAGAAGCTGACGGATTTAAAATTTTATTAACTTCTTCAATATTCAAGTTATGCTTACCAATTTTCATAAGTAGGTAGATGAGCCTCTCCGTGATTTTTTAAGATATAGTAAGATATCATAGTCTACTTATTCTAATTTTATTTACACAACTTAATCTAGGGCATGTCTTTTTAAATGCTTTTGAGAATCGGGTCAATGTAATATTCCGAAACAATCCATTTTATAGTCATTGGCATAAGCTGGATTTTCAATTAGATGTTAGCCGATGGCAGATTCCAGAGCAGGTAAAGGGCGAAAATGATGTGGCATGCCTTGTCCAATTTCTGCCAGTATATGTTGGTTGATGCGTGTCTGCAAGTCCAAGGAGGTTCGACCCACATAGACAGCAGCGCATTGGTCATTAAATTCATAAATAACATTATTTTGCGTGATGTGGGGCAAACTATCCTTCATGACCAGGGAGAATGCAGATCTTACACTGAAAACGAACGCTAATATGATGGATGGGAAACAATTTGTTGCAGACTTAATAATACGTCTGCCCAAACCCTGACCAGCAACTCCAATCCAATGCAGTTTTAAATGAACAAAACACTTGGACAGACCCGAGGTTACAGAAGAATTATATTTTTCCACTTGATTATTAATAGTACAGGATGTCCGAAAAGAAGCTGAAGGATTTTAGATTCGATTAACTTCCTCAATATTTAAGTTATGCTTACCAATTTTCATATGTTGGTAGATGAGCCTCTCCGTGATTTTTTGAGATATAGTAAGATATCATAGTCTACTTATTCTAATTTTATTTACACAACTTAATCTAGGGTATGTTTTTCACAAGGTCTAATTTTAGTTATGAAAAATGATGTTACTCAAATGTCCACCAATTCTGATTACTTCATCCGCCGTTACTCCACACCATACTATACATTTTTTAGGGTGTAACTGCCGTTGTGCTGTTGCGTGGGGATTTTCTGATCCCCAAATCCTGCAATTTTGCTTATGAAAATGTACCTCATCGGACATAATGAGGTTTTTGAGAAAGTTTTGATCCCCATTGGCCAAATCTTGGAATTGCATGGCGTATTCTAGCCTTTTTCCAGATCGTTTGGCTGAAACCCTTGCACCAATTGAATTTTATATGGAAATTTGCCCTCTTCATGAAGCATTCTGTGAAGAGATGATCGAGAGACCCCAATTTGACTTGATCTCCTTCTTACTGATGTGGATGGATCCTCGGCCACACTCTCTGCTAATCTCTGACGATTCTCATCACTTCTTGCCGTACGGGGTCTACCAGATTTAGGGAGATCACATACAGACCCTTGCTCATGAAATCGAGCCACCATAACTTTTATTGTATTCTTGTGTTGAAGTTTCGTCGAAATTCTCTTTGAGTTTCTGATATTGACTCATTCAACCGAAAATACAACTCTACGATAAATATCTGCTCCTCGGTAATGTAACGACTCATGATGACCTTGGAAGGGTTACTCTAGATGATTTGAAAAAATTAAAAAAAAAAAATATAAAAAAGTAAGAAAGTTATGAATTTTTTTTTTTTAACCATCAGCTTCTTTTGGGACACCCTCTATGATTATTATTTTTTTTTTGTTATCATTATTTTTTAAATTATTTTTATTATTTACTCACTAGGAGCCATCACTAGCTATTGCTCACTGACAATAATATGGTGTTTCCTGGAGTCTGAGTGACAATGATTCTCTCAAGATTTTCAGTGTTCTACACCTTTCTTGATAATCAGTGCAAGTGACTTCACATTATCTTAATAGCCACTTACTATTGATTTCTCGCTGGTGTCGGCTATTGGTATTTCTCGGGTTTGGGTGGTAAAAAGTCTCCCACAAAACTCCACACTTTTCCAGTGGAAGTCTGGTTAGTGCTCTCTCTCTCTTTAAGTAGACCAGTATTACTTTTGGTTAAGTTGTATAATTACGTCCGTGTCGTGGCGTTTTATACTACAGGTCACCTCATGACAAAGCAGGGTAGCACAATGGGAAAAATGTTGACACGTATTTGATTTTTTTTTTTTTTTTTTTTTTCAGAAATTTTTAATAAAATTAAATCAACTTTAACCAACCTGTTTGACATGATACTAAGAGAGTTCACTAATTATTAGACTATGAGATAAGGGTTCAATCCTTGGTTGAGCCATGCTAAATACTGAAAAAAAAAAAAAAAATTTTTTTAATGGTACTTGATGTCCTCCTGCTAAACACTGAGCTTTATAAGGCGACTAGTTGTGTTTTTTGTTCATTTCTATTGCATACTTTTCAATAATGTTCTTTTCTTTTATTTTATTTCAATAAATTGCTTCACAATAGAAATATTGAAGAACTGATTTGTCTTGTCACCACTTCCGGTAGCGCTATGCCGGAAGTTAGGAAGTTCGTTAACTGATTATTACGAAATCTTGGCAGTTGTATAGAGTTATCTCCCTTGATTTCTAAAATATTTTAAAGCATATCTTGCTTCCTCATAAAATTTAAACTTAGCTAAAAAAAAAAAAAAAAAATTAGAATGGGATATAAAACAAAATACAACTAGTTAGCTATCTAGTCTGGAAGCGGGTTATCATTTCTTTTCTGTCTGGTTTAGCATCGTTTGTATCTACTATACCTCTCTCTCTCTCTCTCTCTCTCTCTCTCTCGTAATCTCATCATTTACCGATGTTTTTACGTTTGGTAAAAGTTGATTTGATTTAAATTTGTTTTTAGTTTTGTTTTTAGTTCCTCTTAGGTCTTGTTAACTAGAACAATACTCTTTTGACGAAATATTTGGAGGCAAGAAAAGTTAGCTCCCTTTAATACGCCAGCTTAAAGTGAAAAAAAAAAAGTGACTCTTAATTGTAAACTTCCGATTAAAGATAATAGTAAAAAAAAAAATAAAAAAAATAATAATTCTGATAACTATTTAATTATATATATATATATATATATATATATATATAAAAAGAAAAGAAAATTAGTGTTATTTTATTTAAAAACAATTTTTTTTAAATCTTAGTTTGAAGGCCAGGCTCTTTACAAGGTAAAAATTACATCAACCACTAGTCTCTCACTTTTACACAAGGTCCCCAAAAAACAGTTTAAAATCTAATTGCTCCCGCACTATCGGTCAAGCTCCAACTCCTGCCCCATCGCCACAATGTTGTATCCCTGTGCCTGTTTTTCAAGTACTTAATGCGATTTGACAAACTTGCACCCCCTCAGCACTGCTGAGGCTCAGCAGTTCGTAGTGGGATGAGGTCATAAATGGTTGTTAGCATTTAATGCTACTAAGACTAAGCTTCTTTCCTTTAATGACTAAAAAAAAAAAAAAATCTCAACCACCAATTACCATGACAACACCCTACCCAAGAGTCCATTCTTCAATCTTTTCCTTAACAATCACAAGAAACATCGGCTGGAACGAATATATTAAAAACATTGCCAAGTTTGCTGCAAAGTAGGTCCTGCACTATCGACCAAGCTTCAACATCTGTCACTTCACTGCAGTATTGTATCCCATATATCTGTTTTCCAAGTTATTTTATAAAAATCAGCACAGCCGTTTTGGAGTCCATAGGGAACAAACTCTCTCTCTCTCTCTCACACACACACAAAACACGTACACACACACACACGTACACACACACACACACAAAACACGTACACACAAAGACAAACTTCCTTTTATATAATAATAGATAGATAAAATACATTTGCGTGTGAAGAAAGTGGGTTATAATTGCTCACATTTAATGCTACTAAGACTGAACTTCTTTTCTTTAACAATTGCAAGAAACCTTTTCAACCAACGATTGCCATGACAAATAAGACCCTACCAGAGAGGCCATCTTTTAAACTCCTCGGCCTAATATCCACAGGCAACATGAATTGGAACAAATTCATTGAGGACATTGCCAAGGCTGCTGCAAACAAAGTGGGTTTCCTCTACCCTGCTAGAAAATTATTCACACCAGAGAGCGTCTTATATCTTAATAAAGCCGCAGTTTACCCATGCATGGAGTATTGTTGCATCTACCACTAGTCTCTCGCTCTTAGACAGAGTCTAAAAAAAGAGTTTAAAATCCCGCACTATCGACCAAGTTCCAACCTCTGCCTCATCACCGCAATGTCACATCCCTGTGCCTGTCTTACAAATATTTTAGCGGAATGTGGTCTGACGAATTCCTAGCACTTGTATCTCCTCGACCTAATACCCCTGACTAACTGAAAAGCAGCAAAATCTCACCCCTTCACTGTTGACGTCCTTAGATGCGGGAAAGCCTTCTATTCTAATAGCTTCACCCCGGGCTCCTATACACAGGAATATCCTTCCTGCTTCCCTGACTGTACTAATCTGCAGAAGTTTAAATGTAATGTGAACAAATATCTCGCTGCTCAACTCCCCACAGTCCACCGTTAGACATGATCCCCCAAAAGTAGCCCATTGTGTTCCAATGGCAATATACCTTGTTTGGGGTGAAAAAAAAAAAAAAAAAAAAAAAAAAAGAGGTAATCTAGATGGGACTAAGCGGCGGACGTTGTCGAGACTGCCCCCCCCCCACTCTAAATTCCACAATTCTCCGTTTTTTAACTCCGTTTTTGGTAATATCATCGATTATAGACTTAAGTTTCAGATTATAAAAAAAAATTCATAACTTTTCATGCGGGGATTCAGGTTTCAATTATAATGTTGTACTAAATTGAACACGAACTTTGTGACCACGATAAAAAAATGGCAACTCTCTCTCTGGTATGACCGGAAGGAAGGGGTAAAAAAAAAAAAAAAAAAAAAAAAGGAAGATTTTTTTACCCCCCTCTCACCATCTATGTATGTATGTATCTATCTATTCATCATGGCCACAAAGTTCGTGTTCAATTTAGTACAACGCTATAATTGAAAAGTGACCCCCCCACGTGAAAAATTATAAAATATTTAATTTTTTTTTATAATATGAAACTTAAGTCTGTAATCGATGATATAAGCAGGAAAAAAAAAAAAAAAAAAAAAAGGAAAGTGGGGTGTGGGTGAAAATTATGGAATTTAAAGGGGGCAGTCTCTACAACGTCCGCCGACAAAGCTAAAAAATTTCCAACCAAAAACAGAACAGATGCAATACTTTGATCTTAGGCCGAAAGCAAATCTAACTCGACGTGGGCACAGTGGTTTGAGAAACGGGGGTTTTAAAATAAGGGGAAGTAACTACGTACACGTTTTAAAGAGTAATCTCCCTTGAAAAATAGTCTTTCTTTTCTCTTTTTTTTTTTTAAATTAAAAATTCGGTGGTTGTTACCATTCAAGCAACGCATTTCAGGTGAAAACATTATATACTTACGTGTTATGGAGAAATTGATACTGTCTGAGAATTCGTCATTCTAATTTTCGCTAAGAAATTCGTTCATTTTTTGTTTTGTTTTTATACGAGAATTTCGGGCGCTGAAATCAATTTAAAGAATTAAGAAAAATGTGAAGATTTTTTTCTTTTAACAAAAAAAAAAAAAAAAGTATGAAAACATTAAAAATGAAAATGAATTTTTGGTACTTCTACAGTTTATCACCGAAACTGGAGACGCCATTTTTTTCGGGCACCTGTCATTAAAATCAGAGGAGAAATCAGTATTTTAAACTACGGCCGAAGTAGGAAATAAATGATAAAAAAAAATTAGGTAAATAGGAAGAATTAATTACTCCACCCTCGAAAATTCCTTTAAAATTATTACTCAAATAAGTTTTCGGGGTCGCTGAAAACGAAAATAATGTTTAAAATTTCGGAAAACGAGTAGTTTCCAAGATATGAAGAAATGTTTGTTTTAAAAAAGTGGGGGATCACTTTTCTATATTAATTTAACGTAAAATGAGCATCCATTTTGCGGCCACAATTTTTTTTCGGGGGACTTTCTTTCCATCCACGGAAAATCCTTTAAAATTTCTACTAACGTTTAAAATTCCAAGAAACAAGTAGTTTCCAAGATATGAAGAAATTCACTCATTTTATGGTCACCTTTTTTTTTTTTTTTTTTTTTTGGAGGGGGGGTGGGGACTGCCGGTTTGTTTTTCGTTCTTTTTTTGGAGGGGGATATTCAATTATAGAACTTGTATAGTTTTTTTTAACAGGTGCTTATGCAGTTTAATCAACTGTTTTGAGCAGAAGGACTGTTTAATATTTTACAAAATTTCTGTTTACATTTGGTGGGAGGCGGTATAGGGGCGGGGGGGTTGTTGTCGCGGCCGCCACAACAGCCCCCGCCCCTACACAGCCTCCCACCAAGTTTGACTTGTTCCCGTAAACATTTTCATACTGTTTTTACCAGACCCGGTTGGGGAAGTCGCTAAAAGAGTATCTCTTTTTTGCAAACCCGACGTTTGTCAGTCCGCCTTGAAGTGTCGCCCTTCGACCCATTTTTTTTTTTTTTTTTTTTTTTTTTTAATATTTTCTAATACAACGTTTTTAAATCGATCATTCATATTGGAACTACTCGACGTTTTGAAGACCAAGCTGCTATAGAAAAAGGCCGAATTTCGCGAAATTTGGCCCTTTTAAAGTTGCAAGAGTGGCCTTAAAAATGCCAAATTTATCGAATTTGGTCTTTTTGATAGCAGTTTGGTCTTTTGACAGAATTTTGCCTTTTTAATCGCAGGTTGGTCGTTAACTGATTCGCATATAGGGGATCGATTTAGTAGACCGTTGTATTTGAAAGTGAGCACCCCCTAAAACTTTTTGAAATATTGATTTTTTGGGTTTGTTTTACTATACACATAGATTCGAAAAAGTTGTCAAAAAACAAATATATAACAAATAAATGTTATCAAAGGCAAGATAAGTTACTTTTCTACCAAACTGGATATATTTTTCGTGTTTTTATTCAATGTAACATGTTTATTCAGCTCGAAAAACATACTGTGTTTACCGATGCATTGAAAAATTAAAAATGGTGCCCGACTCTCTCTTTAACACGGTAAGTTTGGGAAAGGGTGTTATAAATAATAAACTAGACAAAATACTATTAAAAAACACCGAATATATGTCAACTTATGTCACGGTAACATATAATGAGCGAATTTCTTACAGTATTTTGTCTAGTTTCATATTTATAGCACCTTTTCCCGAACTTACCGTGTTAAAGAGAGAGTCGGTGCCATTTTGAATTTTCCAGTACATCGGTAAACATAGTATGTTTTTCGAGCTGAATAAACATGTTACATTAAATAAAAACACTGAAAACATATCCAGTTAGGTAGAAAAGTAACTTATCTTGCCTTTGATAACATTTATTTGTTATATATTTGTTTTTTGACAACTTTTTTGAATCTATGTGTACAGTAATACAAACCCGATTTTTTTTTTTTTTTGCATTTTAGCTGGAGGTGGGGATGATATTGTAGATTAGTATCCAATCGATTATAATTCACTGACAAAATTGAAAAAAAAAAAAAAAAAATGAAAAGAAAAATATATAAAGGGTGTGTGTACAGGTCCTCCAATATCATATTTAACACGCCAAAAATAAAGGAAAAACGCGACGATAATGGCAGGGGAATTTGGGCGATTATATTTTCGTGTTATCAATATTAAACTGTTTAAATAGGGACACCCTATTTTATGTGTGAAACCACCAAAGTTTTACACAATACCGGTGACGTCATCATTTGGTGTGCACATTATTTTCTGTGTCAATTCTACGGATGCTCAAAGGCGCTAAAATGGTTAATGGTAGTAACGTTTTTTTAATTTTGTTATCAATTTCCGTATTTATGTTTATATTATATAGATTTAGAACCATTATTATTTAAAAATATATACGTATTTATAAAACCGCTTGGCCTATATTTTTCCCTATACAATAAATAAATGTATTCAAACGGCTGACGTTAGGTACGTGCAAAATGAATGCCGATACTCAAAATGTATAAACATTTTGACCCCCTCCCTTTACTTTAAAATCCACCAAAAAATCAGGAAATTAACTAATTTTAATGGTTATCTCCCACATTAAACCGACCTTGTGTCATATTTTGTTTCGTGGGAAACAAATAAATAACTAGTCGACACCCGGTACTTGTACTGGGCTGGTCACTGAAGTGTGGTGTCTGCACAGATGCTGCACTCGAATTAATTGTCCTCAGTTAATGGAGGAGGGAAACTCTTCTATACTAAGACAATTTTAGTTTTGCAAACTGCCCCTTTTGAGGGGGGGGGTCCTGGATATGACCTAAAACTATATCCGATGGTGAGGAGGCCCCACCTTGAGGGTCTTGGGGAGTATGGGGCCACCCTTTAATCGCCATTGCTCCCAGGTCCACTCTGACCCGGAGTGGTAGTACGTGTTAGGGTCCCAACTATGGGTTAAATAGAATCTGACTTAAAAAAAAAAAAAAGTATATACTCCATTAAAAATTGTTCCTCAAAATCACTAGATTCGACATTAAATAACATGAAAAAGGTTGATATGCTGTAAAACAAAAACAACCAATTAACCAACCTTTTGAGGGGAGCTGGTTATCTCCCGCATTAAAAACGACCTTGTGTCACATTTTGTTTCGTTTGGAACAAATAAATAAACAGTCGATATCCGGTACTCATACTGGACTGGTGGCTGAAGTGTTGTATCTGCAAAGATGCTGCACTCAAATTAATTGTCCTCAGTCAATGGAGGAGGGAAACTCTTCTATACTAAGGCAGTTTTATTTTTGCAAGCAGCCAGAGTGCCCCTTTTGAGGGGAGCTGTTTTTTCCTCCCACATTAAAAACAACCTTGTGTCACATTTTGTTTCGTGGGGAAACAAATAAATACCCAGTCGATACACGGTGGATCAACCTAAGTCGAACAACTCACCTATATCACACTACAGGAGACCATTAATATTTCGCTTTATAATAGCAATCTAACTCCCTCGCCTTTCCCTAAGAAAATATTTGAACTTATGTTGATCTGTACTAAGTTAGTACAATTCAGTTTTGATAACGAATATATATCAACCTATGTCACGGTAACATATATTGAGCGAGTTTCTAACAGTATTTGTCTAGTTTTTTTTTATTTTTAACTCCTTTTCACAAATTTACCGTGTCAAAGAGATCGTCGGGCGCCATTTTTAATTTTCCAATGCATCGGTAAACACTGTATGTTTTTCGAGCTGAATAACCATCTTACATTAAATAAAAACACTAAAAACATATCCAGTTAGGTAGAAAAGTAACTTATCTTGTCTTTGATAACATTTGTTATATATTTGTTTTTTTGACAACTTTTTCGAATCTATGTGTACAGTAATACAAACCCTGTGTGACTTTACATTGCTCAAAAAAATAAAAATAAAAATAAATCGGTAGAAACGCACGTCATTTTTTTTTTTTTTTTTTTTTTTTTTTACGGAACAATTCCACTAACCGAAACTGGTCTTTGTTCTCGTGTGTAATCGATGTTGTTTTTACAACTCAAAGGTATTGGTCGATTACTGCGGACGCTTTGGACACTAATCGATAATTTTACATCGGCCGGCGTTATTGATAATTTAGCAAATATAATAAAAGGATGAGCCCCCCCCCTCTCCCATTCTCCACGTTTCACATATCGACTGTAGAATGGGGGACTGGGGAGTCGCGACCCACACTTGGGAAAGTTTGATCTAATAGCGTCATTCTTCCTTCCTTCCTTCTTTCCCTCCTTCTATTATTTTTTTCTTTCGTTTTTCTCTTTCTTTCTTTTTCCTGTTTGACCCATACCTTTCTAAATCCTTTGCAAATTCATCCCCTATAGTTATGTTTCTTAAATTCCTTTTAATATATATATATATATATATATATATATATATGTACTTGCAATAACCCTTATCCCTGAGTGGCTTCCGGGCCTTGATAAGTGGTGATCACTGTGTAAAAATATATATATTTATATATATATATATATATATATATATATATATATATATATATAATACCCGTTCACATACACCTTTCACGATAAAGATAGAACCCAGAATTAGAATCGTTAATGTCTAATATATATATATATATATATATATATATATATATATATATATATAAATTACAATTAAATTTACCAAAATGATCCAAGATGGCAAAACTAAAGTAAATTATAAATATTAAAGAATTATTATTTATAAAGTAATCTCAACCAGATGTAAAAGCTCGATAAAACCAAATAGGAGATAGGGCTTATAATATCCATTCACGTGAAATCACCTTTTTCTTCACCATATTCCCTCTGCTTCACTTTTTGTTATCAAGTAAGATCCTTGACTTACTTGCAGTTTCATCAAATACTTTTGCATGCAAAATCCGATCCCGCATTTTGCTAATTCCTACCCTCTGATGAGAAGGAAAGTATTTCTTCGAAACTCCGTGGATTAAGGACTATCCACTTATTAAGTGTTTCCTTCTCAGATTAAATATGTTTTTAACTCATTTCAAAGTGTTTTTTAACATATTTTATTAACTATTTGCTCTTATATATATATATATATATATATATATACTAGCAGTTCAACCCGGCTTTGCTCAAGCCCCATGTACTGTTCAAAATGTTATGTGCATATATATATATATATATATATATATATATTAAAAAGTTTGACTTGTGTCCAAGTAACCTACATCTAAAATTTCAAGTGTTTAGACCCAAAATTATCGGAGGAATTTGGTAGAGTCTGCAAAGGTCAACTCTTTAATGTTTTGCGCTCAAATCAAATTAAAAAGTTTGATCCATGTCCAAGTAACCTACATTTAAAATTTCAAGTGTTTAGACTCAAAATTAAGGGAGGAGTTTGGTAGAGTTTTCAAAGATCAAATCGTTGAACTTTAACCCCTTGACAGCCAAATTTCTGAACGGAAATCGATTAAAAAGATTTCTCCAAACCTCGATACCCCTCATGTCAAATCTCGAGTCTGTAGACTGAAAATTGCGTGAGTAGTTTGGTAGCGAAGTGTACAAACACAGACAATTTCACTTTTATAGATATATAAATTTATTTTTTGTTATTATTATCTTATTTTTATTATTATCATTTTTACTATTATTGTTGTTGTTGTTATTATTATTATGTACTCCCTAGGAGCCATCACCAGCGATTGCTCACTAACAATAATCTGGTGTTTCCTGAGTAGTTTTGTAGGGAAATATACACACACAGACACACACAATTTCACTTTTATAGATATACTAGCAGTTCAGCCCGGCTTTGCCCGGGCCCTATGTATTGCTCATAAATTTATATGTATATGTGTGTATATGTATTAAAAAAATTGGCTCCTGTCCAGGTAACCTACATCTAAAATTTCAAGTGTTTAGACCCGAAATTAGCGGAGAAATTTGGAAGAGTCTGCAAAAGTCAACTCTTAACTTTGCTGCATGTCTGAATACCCTTTATGCAAAATTTCAAATGTTTAGACCTAAAATTGGCTGAATAGTTCGCTAGAGACCACAAAGGTCGAACCAAAAACCGATTAAAAAGCCTTCACTATGTCTGAATACATGTTACGTAAAATTTCAAATGTTTAGACCAAAAATTGGCTGAATAATTTGGTAGAGACAAAAGAGGTCAATTTTTTTAAAACTTTGACCCTTAATTTTGACCACTTAACATTTATTGTTTTGGGCTCAAATCAAATTAAAAAGTTTGATCCATGTCCACGTACCCTACATCTAAAATTTCAAGTGTTTTGACATAAAATTGGCAGAGGAGGTTCGTAGAGTTCTGAAAGGTTAAATCGTCGAACTTTCTGGCCAAAAACCGAAAAGATTTTCCAAAATCGCAATATCTCTTATGTAAAATCTCGAGTTTGTAGATTGAAAATTGACAGAGTAGTTTGGTAGGGAAGTGTACAGACACAGACACACTCACAGGCACAGACAGACACTTTCACCTTTATATATATATATATATATATATATATATATATTACTAAATATTCCACTAAATATATATATATATATATATATATTAGAAATGGTAATTAATAAAAACTGAAGAAAGTGCTCAATACTCTTGTAGATAAAAAAAATAAAAATAAAACACACACATAAATTTCTTCTTCTTCTTCTTCTTCTTCTTCTATCTCTATATAAATAAAACAGTAGACGTATGTGGGTGTGTAAATATCTAACAGGTAAACTCTGAAACTACTGGTCACATAACACTGAAATTATCAGGAAATAATATTTATGTACCAAGGATGGTTTCTAGCGAGTAAATTCTTTGTTTACATGCATGGATACCGCGTACAGACATCAGCAAATTGACATGCAAATTGTTCATTCAAACAAGCCGCCATATTTGTATTTGTCCGCATGCGCAAATTCAATCCATTCATACACGTTGTTTACTATTAAGCCTTTGTATTTATTTTGTATTTATGCAGTAACCAGGAAAAACAGCAGAGTCATTCAAGACATTTCTCTTTACATTATAGTGTGGGTGGGGGCGACGTAAAATTATCATCGCATGCATTGCCGGCAGTTTTGATAATTTATTATTGGAGTAGGGGAAAAGGGGGTAACTTGGGATTATCCTCACATGGATTGGTGAGTGTTTAGATGAGACAATCCTCCCAGATGTTATTTCTTCCTGTTTATTCGAGTAGTTTCGAAGTGATAGGCAGAGGGGTAACTTCGGGTTATGACGTCATTCCTCTCCAAATTATGGTGTAAAAGGGGGGGGGATATGGATTGGGGAGTGTTTAATCGAGACAATGCTCCTAGACATTATCTCCTCCTGTTTATTCCAGTAGGGGGGGAATTAAGCAGGAGGAAAGGGTAACTTCCGGTGATGACGTCACATCTCTTCAAATTATGCTGTTAAATTGGGGACAACTTGAAATTATCCTTACATGGATTCGGGACTGCTTAAAAGAGATAATCTTCCCAAACATTATCTTCTCCTTTTTTCATCGAGTAGTAGGGGTGAAAAGCTGTGGGTTTCTTCCGGTGAGATTGTCACTCCTTTTCAAATTATTATGTTAACTGGGAGATTACTTGAGATTATCATCACATGAATTGGCGACTGCCTTAATTAGACAATCCTACCAGACTTCATCTCCTCCTTTTTATTCAAGGAGGAGGGGGGGAGGTAAGAGGGGGTTACTTCCAGTTATGGTGTCATTCTTCATCAAATTATTGTTGGAAGTGAGAGACGACTTGAGATTATCAAAGTGCTCAATATCCTTGATAGAGCAGGTGTGTTTAAGCACAGCGTGTTCTGGAAGAAATAATTACTTCGTCTTTTTTTTATTATGTTGTGGTACACACTACTCAATGAAAAAATGCTCAATACCTGGACAACGCCGGGTAGCCCTGGTAGTATGTGTATATATATACTACCTACTTTTTATTTGTTTTACATTTTTTTTAACATTTTCACCCTAAAGAAGGCACAATGCCACTTCGAAGTAGGGGGCTACTATCAGAGACATAAGTTGCAGGGATACCATGAAAGGGAGTTGAGCAGCAAGATGTCTGTTTACATTACACTTGAATTTCTGCATATCATATGAGGAAGCAGGAACATGGAAGGGAATTCCAAAGTCTAAGGAAGAAACTATTAGAGTAGAAGACTTTCTTACATCTAGGATCTCTACTGTGAAGGGGTGGGACTTTGCTGCGTGTCAGGTTTGTCAAGGGGCGTATTTATGCCGAGGATGTACAAAGGCTTGTAGTTCGTCAGAGCATTCACCATTAAAATACTTGTAGAACAGGCAGAGGGATTAAACATTTCGTCGATGGGACAGAGGCGGAAGCTTAGATGACAGTTCAGGACCTATCAAGTTTGGTGACTCTCTTTTGAATCCGTGCTCAAGAGCGAGAGACTGGTAGCAGATGCAGCAGTACAAATGCAACAACAATACTCCATACATGGGCGAATGGTGGCCTTGTAGAGGTACAGGATACTTTCAGGCGTAAGTAACTTTCTAGCATGGTAGAGAGAGCCCACCTTCTTTGCAGCATCCTTGGCAATGCTCTCAATGTATCTGTTCCAGCTCATGTTCTCTGTGAACGTTAAACCGAGGAGTTTGAATGAAGTTCTTTCAGGTAATGTGTCTTTGGACATTGCTATTGGTGGTTGGGACGGTTTCTTATTAAAGGAAACGAGCTTAGTCTTGTCAGCATTGAACGTTACTTTTTGTCACCATTCCACTACAGACTACCATTAATATGTCGCAACACATACATAAGAATGTTTCGGTCAGATACTTATTGGTAACCTCTAATAGAGACCTCTTCAGGCGATGTTGTTTGTAGTCTGTGATGAAAATATTCAAGGATTCAACAATCGCAAAAAAAAAAAAATATCAGGATGGCACATTACATGTCATTAAGAATGAGAGATGGTCTTTAATACATTTGTGAGGAAGACAGAAAAAGAAAGGGTGGGGGATGAGGGTTTGTATGGAAATAGAAAAAGAAAAAAATGAGTCAGGAAAAAGAAAGAGAGGCAAAGATGGGAAGTGAAAGAAAAAAAATATATAATACTAGCATGGTTACCCGGCATTGCTCGGGTTGACATGAAGTGCATGCTATCATAAAAAACTTTGACACTTCAAAAGCATGTGGACCCGATTTCATCCCAGCTGTGCTATTAAAAAAGTGCTCAGCCGAAATAGCTTCAGTTCTCTCCAAACTCTACAACAAATGCCTTAATGAATCTTGCTTTCCAGGCTGTTGGAAAACTGCTTCTGTGGTACCAGTATTCAAGAATTCTGGCGAAAGAACTGACCCATTAAATTATCGCCCTATTAGCCTCCTCCCACTTTTTGCCAAAATATTTGAGACCTAATTAACCATGCTCTAGTCCAGCACCTTACAGATGCTAAACTTCTGACCAACCAACAATATGGATTTAGACAAGCCCGTTCCACAGCAGACATCCTCACTGTAATCTCTGAACGCATATACCATTCACTGGACAAAGCGGGAGAGGGCAGAGCGGTAGCTCCAGATATATTTAAGGCTTTTGACAGGGTATGGCATGGGGGTCTCCTCAGGAAGATTAGATCATACGGTATCACTGGTAGAATACTTAACATAATTAAACCCTTCTTAGATAAGAGAAAAATCCAGGTTGTCCTCGACGGTCGTACATCTAAACAATATGATATAAATGTGAGAGTGCCTTAGGGGTCTATCCTAGGACCTCTGTTATTCCTAATATTCATAAATTACCTCCCTGACAAAATTGCCTGTGAGATGGGTATATATGCTGATGACACCACACTCTATAGCAGACACGACAGAAAAAAAAAATAAACACATATCTAAAGAAATGGCAGAAACACTAGCGGATGACCTCCGATGTGTAGTGGAATGGGGACATAAATGGATGGTCACATTCAATGCTGCCAAGACTAAACTGGTTTCCTTCAATAATTACAATAAGACCTTCTCTACCACCAATAGCAATGGCCAATGACTCTTTATCTGAAAGTACATCCTTTAAACTCTTCGGCCTAACGCTCTCAGGAAACATGAGTTGGAACAATTACATCGAGGGCATTGCCAGCGCCGCTGCAAGCAAGGTGGGCTCTCTCTACCGTGCTAGAAAACTACTAACACCCGAAAGTATCCTGTACCTCAAAAAGGCCACCATTCGCCCATGTATGGAGTATTGCTGTCATATTTGGGCCGGTGCATCGGCTACTAGTCTCTCGCTCCTTGACAGGGTTCAAAAGAGAGTCGCAAATCTGATAGGCCCTAAACTGGCATCTAAGCTTCAGCCTCTGTCCCATCGACGAAACGTTGCATCCCTTTGCCTGTTCTACAAGTATTTGATGGTGAATGCTCTGATGAACTGCAAGCACTTGTGCCCCCACGACGTGAACACCCTCGACAGACCCGACAAGCTGCAAAATCCCACCCCCACACTGTAGAGATCCCCAGATGTAAAAGATCTTTCTACTCCGGTAGTTTCTTCCCCAGAACCGCTAGACTTTGGAATTCCATTCCAGGTCACTGCTTCCCCAACTGTACTGACATGCAGAAGTTCAAGTGCAACGTGAATCAACATCTTGCTGCCAAAATCCCTACATAGTACCCCAGTAGTTGTTTCCCCTGATAGTAGCCCTCTACACCAAAGTGTCAATGTGTCTTGTTTGGGGTGAAAATGTAATTAAAAAAAAAGAAAAGTTCTGTTTGACCACACCTAAGAATATTAATCATTTTCATTCTGGGCAACAATTTACAAAATGAAAGAACGGATAAAAACATGTAAATGTAATCGTCCAAAAAAAAAAAAAAGTATGGGATACCCTATTTTGGCAGAAGGGATACAAATGTAATGTTATGACCTTTAGGATGTGATCATAGCGTAGTATCTGTTAACTGTGCCAAGCGGGGTCAATGGTCAAAACATTATTGTTATTGTATTCTTAATTGATTTGAGCAACGGATATTCGCTGGATCAGTTATTATGATTAGAAGAATAAACAATTAAATTGAGGAAGAAATGATTGACGTGTAAATCGCAAAAGGAATGTGAAAATAGAAAAATATATGTAAACATTATTTTGGGGTTTTGAATAAACAAATAACTAGCTGTGGACATTAGGTTGGTCTGAGACACGTAATTAGTTGACGTAAGAGAACACGTGATGTAGTTAGTTTTGGAGAGATTCAGAGAGTTGAGGATTGAGAGCGGACAGACGTCTAGACAGGGCTGGACAGACAGCTAGGGAGCGAGCTGTAAGAATAGAAAATATAGAATAACTGCAGATCATGTGAAAACCATTTGAGGCAACTGTAATAAATTTATATTCTAAAAATATAAAGAGTTGTTTTAATGGTTTTCACAGGATACAACATGACTTGGTTTACACGTCAATATCATGTCCTCCTAGCTAAACAACATACATACGATTCATACGTTTATTAATTGTCTGTTAAAAGAACAATATCTTACATCCACTAGATAACACATGGCACGTTTAATATGTCATCTCTTCTAATATAAATCAATATGCAACATATATTGATTTTGGTGTCCGTTGACCAGTTCGCATCGACGATGCGATATCGAACCTGGGGTGAAAAATACAACGTGGAAGCAGGTCCTGAAAATGGAATGGAGATTACGTGTCAAGAAAAAAAAAGACAAAAACACATAAAACATCTGGGGGGAAAAAAAGAAAAAAGAAAGAACAATAGAAAAAAAAAGCAATACACACATACAACCTTTTCACGAAGAAAGAAAAGAAAGACACACTGATACACGGATGTAAAACTTTATATATAGAAAATAGTTAAGAAAAAAAATGTTTATCGTATTAGAAATAAGCTCGTTATGAACAGAAGAAAAATATCACTTAATGTAAAAATTAGAAGGAAAAAAAAAGAATTACGTTATTCTGTTTAAAACAATGGACCGATGAGCGAGCGAGCGAGAGAGAGAGAGAGAGAGAGAGAGAGAGAGAGAGAGAGAGTGTGTGTGTGTGTGTGTGTGTGAGAAAATGTGTAACGGGAGCACGCACAAATGAAATTGTTTTGAATTGTGTCAATCATGATTTGAAATATTTACACCGTTGCAGAAGTTTATAGAGAAAATGACCATCGGTTGTTTTGAAATGGTTAAAAAAAAAAGAAAAGAAAAAAGAATTGATGCTCTTTTTCAGGGCAGAAGCAATGCACAGTTTCTGTAAATCGTGAACATTGTTTTTCCAGTTTTAACGGCATTTTTGAACATTTTTTTTAAGGACTGAAGAAGGTTGTTTTATGTAATTACTTAGAAGTTAATGTTCATTGTCAGAAAAAAATGTGTATTGATGATTTTATATTGTACTATATAAGGTATAATTGTTGTTTTCCAGGAGTCTGCAAAATATTGATTAAAAAAAAG
>NC_136525.1:54005857-54008357 GCF_053919585.1 Euprymna scolopes | reverse complement strand
ACGATTGCGCAACGAGTCTGGCAGCAGGAAAGCGGCAGAGGCAACTTAATCTGTTGTGTGCGCAGTTGATCCATAAAAAAATAATCAGAGAGAAACAGAAAATAGCTTTATAAGATATTATTTTCATTGGAATTTATTGAGATGAGTATTATTTTTTAATTTTATTGCGGACTATTATCCTCATCTTTTTAAATTTTTGTTGTTTTACGACGAGAGTGGTTTCAATCCTTCTCAAAGCCGGCCAGAGGCTTACTTGGCCAAAACGTGGTTAGACGACAACAACTATGGAAGGCAGTAATTGCTGAGGATGTAGTTAGGAGATTCGGAGTTCCTATCCCATCGCGGTTATCACCTGACGAAGGCCAGAAAAATAGTTGGCCGAAACGTCGTGAAACAATAACAGCAAAAAAGATGAGAATAATAGTCCGCAATTAAATAAATAATACTCATCTCAATAATGAATTATAATTAATATATATATATATATATATATATATATACGTTTTATTTTTATTACCGTATCTTTCTGTTAAGGTTCACCACTCTTTCATCCCATCATAACGAACATTTCTGTAAAAGTCTGAGGAAGCTACATACGGCAAAAAAGAAAACAAAAAAATAAAGAAAAAACGGCCGTGTAGCCGAAACAATAATGTAACTTAACAGAAAGATACGGTAATAAAAAAATAAAACGCATATTTGCTCTACAACAGTATTGAGCACTTTCTTCAGTTTTTATTAATTACCATTTCTACTAAATATATATATATATATATATATGTATATATCTATATATCTATAAAAGTGAACGTGTCTGTCTGTCTGTCTGTGTGTCTGTGTGTCTGTCTGTCTGTGTACATTTCCCTACGCAATAACTCTGTCAATTTTTAGTCTATAGACTCGAAATTTGAAATACCGGGTACTGAGATTTGGGAAAATCGATGTGACGGGTGTCAGCCAGAAATTTGGCTGTTAAGGGGTCAAATTTCAACTATTTGACCTTTAAGAACTCTACCAAACTCCTCCGACAATTTTGGGTCTAGACACTTGAAATTTTAGATATAGGTTCCTTGAACCTGGATCTAACTTAATAAAGTGATTTGAGCCCGAAACTATAAATTTTAAGGGGTCATAATAGGGGTCAAATTAAAAAAAAATTGACTGCTTTTTCTTTTTTGCTCAACATACACTTCCAAATACTCGGGCAACGCCGGCCACCCATGCTAGTATATATATATATTTATATAGCCATCCACATCTAGACAGGCAACTACCTCAGGCCAGGATTGAAACCGACTGTCTCTACGACAGTCAAGAGTCCTAACAATTATGCTATCGGCGGCTGCTGAGCGATTCGTAAGTTTAATAATATTTTGACATCGTCCGAAATACCTAAGCTCGATTTGTTTACACAAAGAGCATCGTTTTATACGCTAATGCTCATATATATATATATATATATATATATATATATATATATATATATGTGTGTGTATGTGTGTATATATCTGTGTGTGTGTGTGTGTATATATCTGTGTGTATATGTATATATATATGTGTGTGTGTATATGTATATATATATGTGTGTGTGTGTATATGTATATATATATGTGTGTGTGTGTATATGTATGTATATATGTGTGTGTATATGTATGTATATATGTGTGTGTATATGTATATATATATGTGTGTGTGTGTATATGTATGTATATATGTGTGTGTGTGTATATGTATATATATATGTGTGTGTGTGTATATGTATATATATATATATATATATATATATATATATGTAGATTTCACGAACAAAGCCTCTTTCTTAGAACTGCACGCCTGTGGAATGCTCATGTGAGCTTCAATCTATGGTTCCACCTCGCCTAACTTTCACGAAAACACTCGTCTGGTTGAAACCGCTATCATTAATTTCCCACACTCCTTGTCTGCGCCTAGACTTTAATGTAGATTCCACGAACAAAGCCTCTTTCTTAGAACTGCTCGCCTGTGGAACTCTCTTCAGTTAGCCTGCTTTCCAGCTGACTACCATCTGATTGTCTTCAAGTCCAATGTAAACAAGTTCTTGATGAACCGTCCCCCTAAGTAATCCAACTTACGAAAATTTCACTACGTATGTTAACAACGCTATAATCACATTAACTAATGTATACCCGTTAACCCTTATCCTCGAGTGGCCTCCGGGCCTTTATAAGTGGGTATTCCTGTGCAAAACAAAAACAAACATATTACATGAATGAGGTATTTAAAAAAAGATTATTTCTATTTCTTGATTGTTGTATTTGAATCCATCTATTATATCAATTTAAAACGTCTGTTTGTGTGTGTGTTTGTATGTCGGCTAAAATGTAATAAAGAAATTTTTTTTTTTAATGATTATGCTAAAACAATAGGTGCGCAACGAGCGTCAATAACGCTTATGTGCTTGGTAAAATCCCTAAGTATAGAACTTCTTGAGAGTCACTGAATATATGTTCTAGGCAACATG
>NC_136525.1:53993357-53995857 GCF_053919585.1 Euprymna scolopes | reverse complement strand
TGGATGAAGAAGGCTCAGGAGATCCAGCAGTTTGCTGACTCTGGGGACACCAGAAGATTCTTTGAAGCCACAAAAGTGGTATACGGCCCCAGCTACCGTTCTCTGACCCCCCTTCGGTCTAAGGATGGGCTCACGCTGCTGAAAGGAAAGGGAGAAATAACAAATAGATGGAAAGAGCATTACAAGGATCTTCTGAACAGGGACACCACTCCAGAGATGGAGGCCCTTGAAAAACTCCCCCAACAGCCCATAATTGAGAGCATGGGAGAACCACCCAGTCTGGAAGAGGTGCGGGATGCAATTAGGAAGATGAAAAACAATAAGGCGGCTGGTTCTGACGGCATCCCAGCAGAAATCCTGAAGAAAGGCGGGCCTGATCTTCTCAGACACATCCATGCCCTGCTGCTCAAAATATGGGAACAAGAGAAAATCCCTGCACAACTTAGAGATGCCCTAGTTGTCTCCATCTTTAAGAAGGGAGACAAGGCAAACTGTGGGAACTACCGGGGCATTTCTCTCCTCTCTACCACAGGGAAAGCCCTAGCTCGGGTTTTGGCCAACAGGCTTACACCCCTTGCAGAAACCATCCTTCCCGAGTCCCAAAGTGGCTTTCGACCAAATAGAGGCACGATGGACATGATCTTCACTGCTCGTCAACTCCAAGAAAAGTGCAGGGAGCAAAATTTACCATTATACATGGCTTTTATAGACCTTACTAAAGCCTTTGGCTCTGTGAACCGTCAAGCCCTTTGGCTGGTTCTTGCAAGGTTTGGATGCCCAGAGAGGTACATTCGGGTACTGAGACTGCTGCATGACAATATGTCAGCTACAGTCCTCAGTAGTAGTGGAGATGAAACAGAGCCCTTCAGGGTTGACACGGGAGTGAAACAGGGATGTGTCATTGCCCCAACCCTGTTCTCCATCTTCATTACTGCTATCCTCCATCTTACGGACAAACATCTTCCCCATGGAGTTCGGATTATGTACAGAACCGACGGCCGACTTTTTAACATCAACAGATTTAGGGCCAAAGGTCGAACGAACACCATATCCATTATGGAGCTACAGTATGCAGACGATAACGCCCTTGTAGCCCTCTCAGAAGGGGACCTACAGTGTACACTGGTTGCCTTCACGAGGGCGTACAAACAGCTAGGACTAACAATTAATATAAAAAAAACCCAAATCCTCCATCAATCACCACCAAACAGTACTCCAGTCTCACCCCCAAACATCTCCATTGACAACGCTAGACTGGAAAATGTGGACCACTTCCCATACCTAGGCAGCATCCTATCATCAAAAGCCAACATAGATGATGAAATACAACACCGTCTCAGCTGTGCCAGTGGGGCTTTCTCAAGGCTAAGGAAGAGAGTATTTGAGAACCGTGACCTTCTGGCAAAGACCAAAATCATGGTATATAAAGCTGTCTTGCTGCCCACTCTTCTCTATGGATTGGAGACCTGGACCACATACAGGAGGCACGTAAAAACCCTGGAGACGTACCACCAAAGATGCCTCCGAAAAATCCTCAGAATTAGTTGGAAGGACCGACGCACCAACACCAGCGTCCTGAGTGAGGCTGACATTCCCACTATCACCGCTACTGTTGCTCAACGCCAGCTCAGATGGACTGGTCATGTTGTCCGAATGCCGGATCTCCGCCTCCCAAAACAGATTTTCTACTCTCAGCTTGTTGAGGGAAAGCGTGCCCAGGGTGGCCAAAAGATGAGGTATAAGGACAACATCAAAGCAAATCTAAAGCGGTTTCACATGGACCTTAAGACATGGGAGGACGTGGCTGGGAGCAGGTTGGCATGGAGGAGCGCTGTCCACAAAGGTGCTGCGCTTTATAGTAGTGACCTAAATAAAGCTGCTGAGGATAGGCGCAAGCACAGAAAGGACAGATTATTAACCAGACACACCCAACCCCACCCCACCACCACTACCTTTATCTGCCCAAATTGCACAAGACAAATTGGGTCTAGGATTGGGCTCTATGCTCACCTGAGGACCCACAGAAGCCACAACGGAGGACAGTCTTACTCGGACACAAGTGACCGCCGATGATGATATATATACATATATATACATATATATGTATATATATATATACATATATGTGTATATATATATATGTATGATTACAATTTAAATATATATATATATATATATATATATATGTATATATGTATACATAAATATATATATATATATATATATATATATATATATATATGTAAGTCATGAAATCAAAGGGATGTAGTGATATACGCAATGGCAAATCTCAAACTTATATAAATAACAGTATTTATATATAGAAAAGTTAATATCAACTGAATAAAAAAGCTCAATAAGCAATAGAGAGTAGAGCTTATCATAAGAGAAAGAACATTGAAACTATATATTGAAATTTACAATCAAAATTTATTGTTCGACTGAATACTCCAAAAAACAATTTACAAAGTCCTTATTCCGCGGAACTTCAAAGAATGTT
>NC_136525.1:53975857-53988357 GCF_053919585.1 Euprymna scolopes | reverse complement strand
GTAGCGTATCTGGATATTTACCTTTTTTTTTGCTTAAAAAAATAGCAATTAATACAGTAAGTTAGGTAACATTTGCATAGAATGCTCTGCTTTACGGTTGTAAAAATGGAACGGAAATTTGAATTTCGTTCCCTTTTAAATTCGGTACATTTTTACATTACGTCCAACCCATCGTTCACATTCGACACGTCAACTTTATAGCTTTTCGGGTATTCTGGCAAGGTTAAAAGTGTCTATTCCGAAAGCCGTTCTTAACATGGGTAGATTGGTAGGTGTGTAAGAAATTTCGTGAAAAATAGTGAATAATTCCACCCCGTCTTTTCAAGCTTATAACTCCTCGAAAAATGTAACTCAAGCCCTAATTTTTTTCCAATTAAAGGAGCAAGGACCAAGGTTTCATTAAAAAAACAAACAAAAAAAAACATGTTTAAAAAAAAAGGTTTTAACTTCGGACTTTACAGGTAAATTTATAAAAAACACTACTTTTTTTGTTTTAAATTTGAATATATTATTTATTGACCTTTTACTTCAATTTGTGATATATAACACTTTGGTGAATACATTATTTACTTTTTAATAGACATTTCAAAATGGGAGGCGTGAATTATTCTACCCCCTGTCTTTCCAAGCTTATAACTACTCGAAAAATGTAATTCAAGCCCTAATTTTTTTCAATTAAAGGAGCAAGGACCAAGGTTTCATAAAAAAAAAACAAAAGAAAAAACAAACAACGTGGTTTAATAAAACAGGTTTTAAACTTCGAACTTTACAGGTAAATTTCTAAAAAACACTACTTTTTTGTTTTAAATTTGAATATATTACTTATTGACCTTTTCTCTTCAATTTGTGATATATAAAACTTTGGTGTGTAAATTAATTATTTACTTTTTACTAGACACTTGAAAATGGGGGGGGGGGGCGTGAATAAAAAAAAACGTTTGTCTAAAATATTATATTCGGTTTATTGGAAAGAGCATAAAATTTCACATTGACCCTGAAAATATCGTAAAAATTGAATCAATAGAAAAATTTTGATAGATTTTTAAAGTTTAAAAATTGAAAAATATTGAGTTCGTAAAATTCATTACTGTTTTTTAAAAAATTAAAAAAATATTTCTATAACTTTTAAAACAACTTTAATAGTTTATTTTGGAAGTATAATCCATAAAGAAAATAAACAACCCATTTTTAAAGGAGAAATTACGAGATTTTTATATTTTATTCGCAGTTTCGTGATAGGGGTGTAAAAAATTCCTACAAAAATTCTGATTCATCTACGAGATTGGAGTGTTTATTCATTGTAAACGTACCCGACAACCTATAAATGTCAACATTTCCAATGTTAATGGTAAGCTGGACTTATGTAAAAAATAATAAAAAGATATACCAAACTGACTTTTTCGTTTAAAAATGGAATTATTTCCCTTTCGTTATTAACTTTTTTAAAAAAATTTTGTTTTTAATAAATATTTTGTGTTTTCTATACGTAAAGTACAATTGTTGAATGTTACTGTTTTGATTATATTCGTTTGAAGGGGGCACAATTAAAAAATTAAGAAAGATTAAAACGAAGCGAAATTTAAGTTTCCGTTCCATTTTTACAACAACCGTAAAACAGTGCATACTCAGCAAATGTTATCGTAATTTATAAGCATATTGAAACACTAAATCAACATTTTATTTATTTTTCGCATAATTAATGATGGAAGTATTTTTCTGTTTATTTTCTTAACATCTGTTAAAAGAAATAATTTGTACATTCTCTTGAAAAAAGAATCAAACTTTTCTCTACTTTCACATGTGTTCCATTTTAACAAACTGAGTCACAGCAACGCGTGGCCGGGTACAGATAGTAATACTAATAATAATGAAAATAATGATAATAATGATAATAATAATAATAATAATAATAATAATGGTAAAATAAGAATAATGAAAATAATAATAATAATAACAACAACAACAATAATAATAATAATAATAATCATAATGATAATAATAATATGATAATAATAATAATAATGATAATAATAATAATAATGATAATAATAATAATAATGATATTAATGATAATAATATTAATTATAATAATGATAATAATGATACTCATAATGATAATAATAATAATGATAATAATAATGATAATAATACGAATAATAATGATAATAATGATAATAATAATAATAATGGTATTAATGATAATAATAATAATGATATTAATAATGATAATAATAATAATCATAATGATAATAATGATAATAATGGTAATAATAATGATGATAATGATAATAATGATAATGATGATGATAATAATTATAATGATAATGATGATAATAATAATGATAATAATAACGATGATGATAATAATAAAAATAATAGCAATATTAATGATAATGATAATAATATTTATAATGATAATATGATTAATGATAATAATAACAATAATAATAATGATAATAATGATAATATTTATACAAAATAATGATAATGATTATAATAATTATAACAATAATAGTGATAATGATAATAATAATGATAATTACGATAATAATAATAATAATTATTATTATTATTTATTATTATTATTGTTATTATTATTATTATTATCATTTTTGCTCACAATTTTTTTTTTTTTTCTCAATTATCATATAATTTTATATAATTTTATTTTTATATTTATGCGTGTTTATTTTAATGTTTTGTTTTTCCTTGGTGTTTGAATTTTTATTATAACCCGATACTTATGAGGTCACTCTCATGGTATCATTTTTTATATCTAGGATTACCTCCCTTGCATCTTTTTTCTTTCCTTATATTATACATTTCGTTTTTACTATTTTTTTCTAATCTGCTTTAGTTCGTGAAATTAAATATCGTTTTCTGTGCAAACACCCGTGTATTACATCTAGTCGTTTGTTTAATAATTTTTCTCTTGATATTAGTATATGTTATGATTCTAATATATATAGGTTGCATTTTTTCGATTTGCTAGGTTCATATTTTTCCCCTTTATCAATTATTGACCATCTTAATTTATATTCAGTTTTTTTTTCTTTAATTCCTTAATCCATACTGCTAGAGTGATTAAGCTTTTCTTTGTTTTTTTTCTCCGTTGTTTTCGTTATTGCTTTTGGTTCTGTTTCTATTTTCGTTATAGTAATTGTGGTTGTCACTATTGTTATAATCCTTTCTACCGAGACAATTATACGAAAAGAGAAGTTGATACAACCTGGGTGGTCCATTATTGATGGAAAAAATTATACGAAAATTTCCATATAATTATCCACAACCACTCAAAAAACTATTTTCAATAATTGTGCTGAAAAGCAAAATTAGCGTCCATTCGCAGCTGAACATTTTGCTAACCGCATTTCATTTCCTCTGATGATATGATCAATTGTTGAAAATCCATGGATTAAGGAAATTAAAATAGCCCCTTCTATATATTCCTTTTGTCAAACAATAAATTCTTAAATCGAATATATGTCTCTATATGTTGTTTTTTCAGAATTTAAAATTTAACCACGAAACTTATATATTGCTCTATTCTTAAATATTGAGCTTCTCCTTTTTGGCTAGGATCACCTTGAAAGTATTACTTCAAGTAATATCTATCAGGATTTTTCATCTGAATTCTATCAGTGTCTTATCTCTCTTTCTCTCTCTCTCTCTCTTTCTCTCTCTATACAGTTATATTGTAAGACTTATAATCATAGGTTTCCATACCAGTTGATTGTTATATATATATATATATATATATATATATATATATATATATATATATATATATAACAGTCAACATATATATATATAACAGTCAACATATATATATATAACAATCAACATATATATATATAACAATCAACATATATATATATATATATATATATATATATATATATATATATATATATATATATATAGCAATCAACTGGTATGGAAACCTAAGATATAACTGGCAGTAATATTCTATAAGTACTATCCCACCTAAATAAGAATGTTAAAAAATACACATTGTTGGTGACTACTCCCTTATTTAAATATACATCTTTCTTTCGTTGGAATTTATTAACCCATTTTATATATATATATATATATATATATATATAGGCAAGTAGTAGAAGTAGCAGTAATAGTAGTAGTAGTAGCAGGTCTGCTACTACTATTACTACTACTACTGCTACTAATATCACAAAGGCGAGGCATCAGGATTTTAGAAATGCCTAGGTGGGGCATGGCCCAAAATAGGTTGGGAACCACCGTTTTAGAACATTCTCTGTTTGATCTCTTCGAAGACAGTTTTAATTCCCGCTATATTCACTCTATACTTTTCATTCGGTCCTGGATATGACCTTGAACTATATCCAGTGGTGAGGCGCCAGCTTGCAGGCTTAAGGGAGTGTGGAGCCACCCTTTGATTGCCATTGCTCCCAGGTCCACTCTGACCCGGAGTTCTAGTACCTGTTATAAGTCTTACAAGATATAACTGGCAGTAATATTCTATAAGTACTATCCCACCTAAATAAAAATTGCTTGATATATAAGATAAAGCAAATAAATTAAATTTTTAGTCATTCAATGAATTTAAAAATTTATTATTCTATCTAAGACAAAGAATACATTTTAAATATTTTAACTCCTTATCCTATAGGATTTCGATGTCTACCATCTCTTCAGAGGAGAAAATAGCAAATAGTTATAATGGTTTACACCTTATTTGCTAAAGTCGTAAATTTTTATATCGTTTTCATTAACTTCTCTTACTCTATGACATTTAAATACTTAAACAACTTTTAATTGTGATTTTCCATGTCTCACTGACTTTAGCAAATAAGGTGTAAACCATTATAACTATTTGCTAATATTTTCTCCTCTGAAGAGATGGTAGATATCGAAATCCTATAGGATAAGGAGTTATAATATTTCAAATGTATTCTTTGTCTTACATGGAATAATAATAATCTTTTGATTTGAAATTTAACCATTTCACGTCATAATTTTTTTTAATTTATTGAATGTTAGCAAATAGTTATAATGGTTTACACATTATTTGCTAAAGACGTAATTTTTTATATCGTTTTCATTAACTTCTCTTACTCTATGACATTTAAATACTTAAACAACTTTTAATTGTGATTTTCCATGTCTCATTGCTTCTAGCAGCTCCTCGTCCTGGATATGACCTTAAACGATATCCGATGGTGAGGCCCCCAGCTTGTGGGCTTTGAGGAGTGTGGAGCCACCCTTTAATTGCCATTGCTCCCAGGTTCACTCTGACCCGCAGTGGTAGTACCTGTTAGGGTCCCAACTATGGGTTAAATAGAAACCGACTTGAAAAAAAAAAAAGAAAAAAAAAAGCAAATATATTCTATTAAAATTTTTTTTCTTCAAAATCATTGGATTCGGCATTAAATAACCTGAAAAGGGTTGATATGCCGTAAAAACAAAAACAATCAACTAAAAAAAATATGATGATTCCTATTTACTTGCCTCACCACGAGGGCAGAGTTAGACACAAGATCGGTTTTTAATGTGGGTGAAATCCAGCTTCTCAAAAAAAGGACACTGAATAGAAACAAATATAAAAATTGCTTCAGTCTAGAAAGATATCTCTTCCACTGATCGCGGTCCTGGATATGACCTTAAACTATATCCGATAGTGAGACCCTATCTTGCAGATTTTGGGGAGTGTGGAGCCACCCTTTAATTGCCATTGCTCCCAGGAGTGGTAGTACCTGTTAGGGTCCCAACTATGGGTTAAATAGAAATAGACTTGAAAAAAAAAAAATAAAATAACAAATAAAAAATAATAAATATATTCTATTAAAATACTTTTCTTCAAAATCATTGGATTCGGCATTAAATAACCTGAAGATGGTTGATATGCCGTAAAAAAAAAAAAATCAACTAAAAAAAATATAAAAAGAAACATTTGTCTGTGTATGAGTTAATTTCCCTATGGACTGGAGAACAGCTGGGCCGATTTTTATGAAATTTTATACGAAGGTACTTTATGTGCCTGGTAGTGTTCTTAGAAAGGTTTGGAATCGGAATGTCTTCGATAAGTATCGAAAATCGAAAAAATCCGATGAAAGAATAAACAGGCGATTTTGAACAAAGTCAACACCTTATACAGCCTAACATCGCAAATTTTTTTTTTTTTTTTACATGGGTGTCACCACTTATCAAGGCCCAGAGGCCACTCGAGGATAAGGGTTAATAGGTGTACATTAGTCATTGTGATTTTAGCATAGTAAACAGTGGGAATTTTGTAACTTGGATTACTTAGGGGGACGGTTCAATTAGAACTTGTTCACATTGGACTTTTTCTTTTTTTTTTTTCATAGTTATCAACACATTATCAAGGCCAAGAGGCATTTTAAGAAGTTTTACTAACACACAAGCTGAAAGGCACGACATATAAAAACAACAGTAGGTTCTTTGATATGACAGGGGCGCATTCGGAATAAATGTTTCTGTTTAAAGCACAATTGCACCATGGTACCTGACATTTTCATTTTAAACTTAAATTCAAGCCATGATAACCGTACAAGCAGTAAGGTCAGTCATATAAAATCAACAATGTTGTTTACTATGACAAGGGCGCGTTCAAATCAATGTTTCTCTTTAAAGCACAATTGAAGCATGATACTTGACGTTTGCATTTTAAGCTTTAATTCAAGCCGTTGTACATAAAAAATAATTATTTTATAAAATCAACAATAGGTTCTCTACAGTGCAATGTAGACTAGAATGTATTGCGAACTAAGTCACTGCGGGGAGACATATGAAGCTTCCTCCCGGTGCACCGCGATGAGTCCCCGACTAGAGCAGGCAATTAATCGATTTGATTTTTAAAAGAATGACCATAAATACATTGGTCAATCCCGGGCAACGTCGGGTCTCCCTGCTAGTAGACAATAAAAGAAAGAAGCAAAGGTGAGAAAAGGAAGAGGAAAAGGTAAAAAAAAGAAAAAAAAACACAAAAAAAACACAAAAAACGCAAAAAAACAAAAAAAAAACAAAAAAAACGCAAAAGAAAACACACAAAAAACACACAAAAAAACGCAAAAAAAAACACCAAAAAAACACAAAAAACACAAAAAAAACAAAAAAACACAAAAAAAAGCACAAAAAAAAATTGAGGATAAAAAAAAGCAAATAAGGGATACAGAAAAAGTCATAAAATTTTTATTAGTAAAAAACAAATATAAAAAATGTTAAAATAAACAACAAAAAAAAAAACAATATAGAAACAAAAAGTGACTGAAGCAATAAAGACGCTTACAACAAATAAAACTGCCCACGTTAGTGACACCCCAAAAGGTCAAAAGGTTAAACGGGATTTTCGCGCTCTTTTCCTGGTGACATTTCAAGCAAAGAAAACGTGTCCCGGGGGCGGGGGGGGGGCTGTCCCCTAATGAGGAGGGAAAAGGGCGTGGCTTAGCTGATGTAGTGAGACGCTATATCTGTCCCCCCCCTCTCTCTCTCTCTCTCTCTCTCTCTCTCTCTCTCTCTCTCTCTCTCTCTCTCTACCTCTCTTTTTCTGGGTCTCTCCTTCTCTGTCCTCCCCCCTCTCTCACTAATATACTATGTACCTCAGATTTGATTTTTCTTTATTAAAATATAAATTTTTTTTCCCTCTGTTTAAATATGCAACATCCGTCTGTCTCTGTCTTTATATCTCTTCCTCTCTGTATTTCTATATATATATATCTCTATCTCTATATCGTTCTCTCTCTCTTTTAATCTATATGGCTCTCTCTGTCTCTGTCTCTCTGTCTCTCTCACACTATATATATATATAAACGGCTAATTGTCGGTCGGTCTATCTGTCTGTCTGTCTATCTGTCTCCATATTTTCAAACTCTATCTCCTCCGAAACTAAAAGTTGCAGAACAGCGCTAAAAAAAGAAAAAAAAAAAAGAAAGAAACATGCGGCCGCAGCCGAGATTGAACTCACTACTCAAGTTTGTAGTGTAATTCAAATCTTGTCCGTAACTGAACACTGGATGCTTCGCCAGGTCTATCAAGGGTATTTCTTTTTTTTTATCGTGACGCCATCACTAGATGGGTTGCCAACCGCGGCTCATCTACCATCAGGAGAAGGATAGACCGCGCCAGTTTCCCAACCTAGTATTTTACCTCGCAGTACATGCATTGTCTCGCCTTCTCAAATGGTCACCAATCTTGAGCCTTTGAATGGGGTCGACACTTAGTTCTCTAAGGGGAATTGAGAAGACAGTGCCCCATCGGCATTCCCCGGTGAGGGCGCTTCGGCCGATTAGCAACAAAACAAACCCTTCTCAAAGAGGGAAAGCAAAGCCTGGAAGGTTGAGCCTCCTAGAACTGCGAAGAAGTTTACTCCCGCCGCAAAATCAACAAGGACCTGATCATTACAGGAATGGTCTAATCTCTGTAGATTTGGGGGGTGGGGGGTGGGGGTTGGGGTGGCAGAGTTTATAATCGTGTAACAGAAGAAATTTTTTAATTATTTGATTACAAAGAGAATCTTACAATATCTGAAGAAGTTGGTGGGGACAGGATATTTTTACGGAAACATAAATCGTAAAATTGCCAACTCATCAATGAAACAGCTGTAATGGAAAAAATCCAGGAAATAAACGAAGGTTATAAAAATTAAAACGTGAGTCTTTGAATTTTCAACAAAATTTTGCACTATATATGCTCTGTCCCTATTAAATAGACACATTGAGCTTAACTCAAAATTAACTGTAAGTTGAACTTTACAATCAAAATTTATTGTTAGTTATTTCGCGCGCACGTGCGTGTGTGTATGAGTTCTTTTCTCATAGGTTCCGAAACGGCTGAACCTATCTTTCGCAAATTTCACACAAAGCTAATTTATATGTCTGGCAGTGTTCTTAGATATGTTTTGTACAGAAATTCACCCAATAAATACCGAAGTTCGAAAATATCCAATCTTTAAAAATAGTCTTTTCTCTCTTATAGATAAAAAATAATGATTTTTACAGGGGGATATTTTACGTTACACCGTTCAAAGTGATAATGCATTTTTAGCAAATCATTTCTTATTAAAAAAAACAAACAAAAAAACCCCCAGATATATTATAACCTGGATATATAGCTTAGTGGTAGAGCATTCGACTTCAGATCGAATGATCCTCCTGTTCAAGCCCAGGTGAACCTTACCATTCAATTTTAATTTTTTTTTTTCCTGTTAATGACTTCAATTTACAATAAAAGAAGAGACCGTTTAAAATCGCCGAAAATCATTTCTTTGTTTGCATATTTAAAAACTAGTGTGTTTGAGCATGCGCAAACTCACACACAAAACAAAGATACACACATACACAAACACATACACACACACGCACACACACAAACGCACGCGCACGCCCCCCCCACACACACAGAGAAACCCAATTATAATGAAATAACTAATCAAGCTCAAATTTTTCGAACCGTGCGTGACCTTTTCCCAGATCTTTCACTTGACCCTTGGCCCACTGGTGACATTTCCATGAAAAATGACCAAATCGATTAAAACAAACTCTGGATACGAGAATCATCCGATCGAGTAAACTTGAGTTTCAACGACCTTTATGACAGCACGCATATTTTTATGACAACGTGCATCTTTCCTCTGTCGTTGGCCAATGCAATGTCTACCAAAACACTCTGTCGAGTTTTGATCGTCATTTTTATGGCAAATGCTCATCTGAGCTTTAATCTACGCTCCCCTCCCTGGCCAAACTTTCACGAAAAACACTAGTCTGGCCAAAACCACTATCAATAGTTTCCCACACTCCTTGTCTGTGCTTAGACCTAAATGTAGATTCCACGAACAAAGCTTCTTTCTGCACGCCTGTGGAACTCTCTTCCGATTGCCTGCTTTCCAGCTGACTACAATCTGATTGTCATCAAGTCCAATGTAAACAAGTTCTTGATGAACCGTCCCTCTAAGTAATCCAATTTACAAAATTTCCACTACTTATGTTTTTCTGCGCTATAATCACATTAACTAATGTATACCCATTAACCCTTATCCTCGAGTGGTCTCCGGGCTTGATGTGGTTATTCCTGTGCAAAGAAAAAAAAAAGGATATCTGCGACTCGCAAGAGTTAAGAAGGCATCCCGCTTTATTTAGTCGTCGAATCCATAACTTAATCAACTAAAATTCACGGCTCGCAAAAACTCGTGTTGCAGGATGCCTTCGCGGGAAGACGAATGCTTCCAACTTGAACTGCACCAAATTCATTCATAATTTCATCTCCGTTCGAGATAAAATATCTTTCCATTTACCCTCGTTGCTTCCGCGAGATAGCGCCCCAAGCTTGAGGATTTATGCCACCCGCCATGAGGGTATAGGTCCTGGATATGACCTTTAACTATATCCGATGGTAAGGCCTCAGCTTGCGGGCTTTTTTGAGTGTGGAGCCACCCTTTAATTGCCAGTGCTTCTAGGTCCACTCTGACCCAGAGTGATAGTACCTGTTAGGGTCTCAACTATGGGTTAAATAGAAACCGGCTTGAATAAAAGCAAAAAAAAAAAAAAATATTCTCTTAAATTTTTTTCTTCAAAATCACTGGATTCGGCATTAAATGACTTGAAAAGGGTTGATATGCCGTAAAACAAAACAACCAACCAAACAAACAAACCCGAGGGTAGGGAACTTCCCATATAAACAAAATTCAAGATCAAAGTGTAGTATCTGTTCTGATACTACACTTTAATTTTTTGTTCTCGGTTAGTAGCGGAGAAATCCTTCACGACTGAGACGATTTTTATTTTTGTTCCTTTTCTCCACATTAATAAAACGATCCTGGTGTCTAACTCTGCCCTCGTGGGGAGGCAAAGTAAATAGATACATAAAATTCTCGTCGAGAAAGTGGATTCGTTTCACAACTCACTTATCGCGTTTAGCTTAAACTGGCATTTCCTGTTCGTCAGACACTGTCGATTTTTTGGCATGAGACAGTCTCGCTTTCCCTCGGTAAGGCAAATCGCAGGGGACTTCTTTCGTTTTTGCTGCGGCTTTCAGAAGTGAATATTTCGTCTTTCCCATTTTTCGCAAGCGAATCTCACACCCAAGCACGCCTACACGTTACCAGCGCCTAATAGAAAGGTGATCTGGTGACGCCCGGTACTAGGATCATAACACCTGCCCTTTCGATACCAGAGAGCAAAAAGAAGTCAAGGTGGTTCCCATTGTCATTGGAACGCTTGGAGCCATAACGAAAAGCCACTATAAACGGCTTAATCTTGCAAAAGGCTTGAATGTTTTAAGTCAAAGGGACTGATCCGATGTTTAAGAAAAAAATCTATTAAAAACATCCAAAAATTGAAAACAAAACAAAACAAAAACAAAACAAAACAAAAACAAAACAGCAGCAGCAGCAGCAACAACAACAACAACAACAACAACAACAACAACGAAAATAATAACAACGAAAATAATAATAATAATAATAATAATAATAATAATAATAAAATGAGACATCAACGGTAAGCGGCTGTTATGATAGCGCAAATCCACCTGCAATGGTTATCAAAAGAGGTAGAAAGTACTGGACATCTGGGAAGACTTATGGTAACTCAGACTCCAGAGAATGATAACAGTTGTTCCCAAAGAGACATCTTTGATGATGTCCCTATTTACAATGCCTCCCCACGAGAAAGAGTTAGACACCAGGGTCGTTTTTTAACGTGGAGAAAAGGTACAAAAATAAAAAATTGTCTCAGTCGTGAAGGACTGCTCCTTCATCGAAAGAGAACAAGAAATGGAAGTGCAGCATCTGAAGAACAGATGGTATTTATTTGCTCCCCCACCGAGCAAATTAGGCACAAGGCCGATTTTTAATGTGAGGAGTGAAGGGAGGGGGAAGGGAAAAAGGGGACCAGCTCCCGAGAGGTGGGAAATGGGAGCTGGTTAAAGGTCAAGCATGTGGGGTTGCCCCACATCTGGTCTTTGCTAGTCATAGCTAGTCCTAGCTAGTCATAGCTAGTCATAGCTTGAAGTATCTGCCGGAAAAGATGGTATTTATTTGCTCCCCCACCGAGCAAATTAGGCACAAGGCCGATTTTTAATGTGAGGAGTGAAGGGAGGGGGAAGGGAAAAAGGGGATCAGCTCCCGAGAGGTGGGAAATGGGAGCTGGTTAAAGGTCAGGCATGTGGAGTTGCCCCCATATCTGGTCTTTGCTAGTCATAGCTTGCAGCATCTGCCGGAACAAATGGTATTTATTTGCTCCCCCACCGAGCAAATTAGGCACAAGGCCGATTTTTAATGTGAGGAGTGAAGGGAGGGGGAAGGGAAAAAGGGGACCAGCTCCCGAGAGGTGGGATATGGGAGCTGGTTAATGGTCAGGCATGTGGGGTTGCCCCCACATCTGGTCTTTGCTAGTCATAGCTAGTCATAGCTAGTCATAGCCTGCAGCATCTGCCGGAACAGATACTACACTTTGATCTTGATGATTACTCTTAATGCGTAAAGAATAATACTCATCTATATATTA
>NC_136525.1:53950857-53965857 GCF_053919585.1 Euprymna scolopes | reverse complement strand
CAGTACACACATTCTTCAAACCAATAAAAGAAAACACACACACACACACACACACACACACACACACACACACACACATCCTACCCTAAAGGAAAAGAAAAAAACACAAGCAGAAAGAGAGAGTGAGAGAGAGAAACACAAGACAGGAGTGACCACAGCCAAATAAAATAGTAATAAAAATTGAACATTCCGATTAATAGTAGACACTTACACGTTTCCACCCCTTGGAAACGTGTCAAATGAACTACGAAAATGCTATTTTAACATCTCCAACACATTTTGAATATATTCTAAGTATTTTAAATAATTTCTGAAGAGGACGCTTCACAGAATGTCTTAAACGCGTTAAAAACGATTTCAATGATTTAAAAACATTATTACAATGATCTAAGCATAATTCTCAATGAAAAACCAAGACACGGAATAATAAAATAATGTTAAAAAATACACATTGTTGGTGACCACCCCCTTATTTAAATATACATCTTTCTCTCGTTGGAATTTCTTAACCCATTATATATATATATATATATATACATATATATATATATATATATATATATATATATATATATATATATATATATATATATATATATATATTACAATGTTAGACTCATGTCCAGGTAACCTACATCTAAAATTTCAAGTGTTTGGATACAAAATTGGCGGAGGAGTTTGGTAGAGTCTGCAAAGGTCAACTCTTTCAACTTTGACTTCTTGGCTGCCAAAATTTTGCCCAAAAACTGATTAAAAAGCTTGCTGCACGTCTGGATATCCTTTACGTGAAATTTCAAATGTTTAGAGCCCAAATTTGTTGAATGGTTTGCTAGAGACCGCAAAGGTAAAATCTTTTGAACTTTGACCCCTTGGAAGCATAATTTTCGGCCAAAAACCGATTAAAAAGCTTGCCGTATATCTTAATACACTTTACGTAAAATTTCAAATGTTTAGACCAAAAATTGGCTGAGTAATTTGGTAGAGACTGTTATTTTTTTTTTTTTAAACTTTGACCTCAATTTTTATCCGTTAACATTTATTGTTTTGGGCCCGAATCAAATTAAGAAAGTTTGATTCATGTACATCTAAAATTTCAAGTGTTTATACCTAAAATTGGCGGAGGAGTTTGGTAGAGTTTTCGAAGGTCAAATCGTTGAACTTCGACCCCTTGTCAGCCAAAATTCTGACCGAAAATCGATTAAAACGATTTTCCCAAATCTCAATACCCCCTTATGACAAATCTCGAGTCTGTAGATCGAAAGTTGACAATTGAGTAATTTGGTAGGGAAATGTACACACACACACACACACACACACACACACACACACACACACACACACACACACACACACACACACACACACAATTTCACTTGTTTGTTTACAAACAGGCGGTTTGAGCACTGTAAAAGTGGTTGCGGATGTCTATCTAAATAGACATTCCGACGAGTTATTTGCGGGCATCGCTTCTGTGTTCGAGTGGGAGAACTGCCGGCTGTCAACACGACGGTTCTAGGTTCAATCCTTGACTTGGGAGAGATGCTAGTCTAGCGGCACTGATGAGTTGTGAATAAAACTCAAATGACCTTGTAACGATGTATGTAACCCACTTTTCGGTTTACGGCATCCGGTTGCGCATGATCCGCGCATGATCCGCGCACTGAAATATTAACGTTATTACTTCGAAATTATTATTTAACATGGAAAGAGTGGGGTTTAAAATAACTTAAACGTAATACAGAAATGAATGATGTAAAAAAAAAAAAAAGCAGACAGTATTAACACTTGTTTATTTGGATAGTTCAAACGCGAAAAAACAAAACAAAACAAAACAAAAGAACAATTGGGACGCTGAAATAATTAACGTTATTATTTCGAAATTATTATTTAACATGGGAAGAGTGGGATTAAAAAAAAAAACAAAAAAAAAACAAAAGAACAATTGGGACGCTGAAATAATTAACGTTATTATTTCGAAATTATTTAACATGGGAAGAGTGGAATTTAAAATAACTTAAACGTAACACAGAAATGAACGATGTAAAAAAAAAAATGCAGATATATCAAAATTTGATTTTAACTATAATAAGTATTATGGTATCTGTTCAGTGCACCTATAAGTGCACCTATAAGTATGGCCAACCAGTTCAGTGCACCTATAAGTATGGCCAACCACTTATAATTCAGTAACTGTAAAAAAATTTTTCAAAAATAATCAATTATAATAAACAGAACGACTCAAAGAAATCTATCTATATTCTTTTTTCATTTTAATATACTTTCATAGAAATGTTTCTGCTATGTCAAAAAAAAAAGAACTATTTTCTTTACGTCACAAGTGTCACGCTCATACAAGAATTCCATAGCTAATATAACATACTGACCCAACGGGTCACGAGTAGTCTAGTATATATATATATATATATATATATATATATATATATATATATATATATATATATAGTTAAAGACGCGTTTCTCATTTTTATTTACTGTTTAATTTTTAATTTTTCGTTTGTATGTGTATATGTACTGTGTGCATGTGTGTATGTGCGTATTTATATGTCTATATATTTAAGACTGACGTGGCACCTTCTCATTGGCTATACCTCCTTCTCCCCCTCCTTCTTCTCCTCCTCCTCTACCTTCCTTCCTTTTCCATTCCCCTTTTCCCCGTGCATCCTCATACTTTCACTACACCGATGAAGACTGAAGGATCGGTCGAAAATTATGTACTTATAAAAAAAGTTTTTTAATTTTTTTTCATAATATTATTTTGTATTCCTGCACGTCACCAATCGAAAACGAACAAAGAAAAGTTATAAGCTTTTATACTTTTCGTATTCTTTTTTATTCATATATATATATATACAGTGATGATCATATTTATTGGCACGGTAAAATAAAAGTTAAATTTTGTCTAATAAATTCTAAAAAAGGGATTAAATTAAAGAAAATAACAAAGTATATTATGTATTTTTAACTGGCCTTTCCGATGCAGCAATCGGATTTTAGAAAAAATAAATAACAAAGGAACAACAAACATAATTGCAAAAAACCCTTGTTCAAAATTATTGGCACGGCTTTGTTTTTCTTTTAGTATCAGTATAATATCAATCAATTTCCGGTTTACGTGCTTTCTGAACTTTTTTATAGCCATATTATGCTTGTTTAACGCTAATTCAGTGAATAATTTTTTTCAGATAATTTTTAGATAGCGATTTATTTAAACTATTATAAGTGACTAAATTATAATTTTCAATCGCCATGGTTAAAACTAAGGAACACAGCGAAGACGTCAGGAAGCTTGTTGTAGCATGCCATACCAATGGGGAGGGCTATGATAAGATTTCAAAGAAGCTAAACCTTCCCAAATCCACTGTTAGAGCCATAATAAACAAGTTCAAATCGCAAGGCCACGTTATGAGTTTAGAGGGTAGAGGGAGAAAAAGGATTCTTTCCCCAAGAGATAGATGAACGGAAAATTGTTCGACAAGCAAAACAAAACCCAAGGATCTCTGTTGGGGAGATTGTTGATGAACAGAGCACCTCTGGAGTGAATGTATCTCGACATACAGTTGGTAGAGTTTTGAAGAGAGCTGGTTTAAAAGCATGTCGTCCGAGAAAGACTCCCTTATTGAAGCCTATGCACCTGAAAGCAAGGCTAGCCTTTGCAAAACGTCATATTGATAAAGATGTTGCATTCTGGAAACGTGTTCTATGGACTGACGAAACGAAAATAGAGTTATTTGGCCATAATAAAGTGTCTTATATTTACAGAAAATCTGGCGAAGCTTTCCTGCCTAAGAACACCATACCCACAGTGAAGCACGGTGGAGGCAGTTTGATGTTTTGGGGATCCTTTGCTGCCTCTGGACCAGGGCGACTTGTTAAGGTCACAGGTAGCATAAAAAAGGAAGATTATGTTAAAATATTGGATGAAAACCTGAAAGACTCTGCTAAAGAGCTCTCACTTGGTCGTCGTTGGTGGTTCATGCAAGATAATGACCCAAAGCATTCGGCTAAACTGACTAAGAAATGGCTTGAGGACAATCATATTAATGTTTTGGAGTGGCCATCACAAAGCCCAGACCTTAATCCAATTGAAAATTTATGGAGAACATTAAAATTGAGGGTAATGCAAAGGAAGCCTAAGAATCTTATTCAATTGGAGGATTATTGTCAGGAAGAGTGGGCTAAAATTACTACTGAAGAGTGCAACAACTTGGTTGTAAACTATGAAAAGCGACTGAGGAAGGTAATCAAGGCCAAAGGCTATACAATTGATTATTAAATAAATCGTGCCAATAATTTTGAACAAGGGTTTTTTGCAATTATGTTTGTTGTTCCTTTGTTATTTATTTTTTCTAAAATCCGATTGCTGCATCAGAAAGGCCAGTTAAAAATACATAATATACTTTGTTATTTTCTTTAATTTAATCCCTTTTTTAGAATTTATTAGACAAAATTTAACTTTTATTTTACCGTGCCAATAAATATGATCATCACTGTATATATATATATATATATATATATATATATATATATATATATATATATATATATATATATATATATATATATATATATATATATATACACACAGGGCGCCCCAATAAAATGTATACAACTTGCTACATGAATACGCGATGCCACGTTCCCAAGAGATGTTTAGGAATAAAGAATGGCACTTCCAGTAGAATGGAGCACTTCCCCACTATCATGACGTAAAATCATATCCTTATAGTCACCTGCGAAACAGATAGTTAGGATGAAGAGGAAGTATTGAGTACTGCCCATGCTCACCAGGTTTGACCCCACCCCCGACTTTTCTCTTTGGGGTTGGGGGGTTGGGTGGGAGCATGCTTAACACAAGGTTCACACTACAAAACGAACTACAATAAATGAGTTGAAAGCAACCATTGAAAGGAGATGTGTCAACATACCAATTGAACTGAATTCAATGAATCAATGGAAAAAGTGATTTCTGCGCACAATGGCACCAACACAATTCTTGAGAAAACCACGGTTGGCTGTTAGGTTTTTGCTGGAACTTTTTCGAGGGTATGAAACGGTCACGTTAAAAAACGACCCTGGTGTCTAACTCTGTCCCGTGGGGAGGCATAGTAAATAGGTACAATTAACCATTCGGTCAGATCTGATACTATAGAGAACGCATCCTTTTTAAACATGGAATACAGATGTAGATCTGATATAAATGTATGGAAGCTATCCCAGTCAGCCATAGAGTATCGATATACTGTACGATAGAGAGGTACGTCTGAGGACTTATTACATTTCATTTTTATCTTAACCGATACAACAGAGTAGTCGGAAGATCCATGTGGAGACAGAACTGAAACTGAACACAGTTCAGAGCAAGTTGTGAGAAAAAGGTCTAGGAGACTTGCATACTGGCCATCAGTGTCGGGCACACGGGTGGGTTCGTGAACAATTTGAGTGAGGTCATAAGCAATGGAGAAATCGTGACAGAAACTCCCCTCATCATCGGTTTTGTTTGAGTGGGTCAACCATTTCATATTGTGAACATTGAAGTCTCCATATACGTGAATGCTTGCTGAAGGATAAGCAGACAGGGCGTGGTCAATTTTCTCAGATATGCTTGCTTTTAAAGATAGTAACTCCGCCGTTGTGGACGCGATAGAAAGCAAATACAAACGCAATAGTGTGAGCAAGTGCAAGCCGGAAGCACATATAGGCTAAGTTAGGATCTTCTCTGGAGATGTCCCTACCACATAGAAATCCATTTTTAATGTAGGCACATATTCCATACCCATGGCGATCTTGGGGGTCAAATTTGGAAGCTAAGTTAGAGTATCCTTTAATTACAACTCATCCAGGAAAATAGTCGGCCCAATGCCAGTTTCGCTTAGGAATAATAGGTCTGGTTTATTCTCCTGTAATTGAGTTTCAACCTCTGGAAGGTTAGAACATAGACTACTGATGTTGGAGAAGGAAACATGGTAGTGGGCGGGTGGGGGGGATCTACGTTGGAAGTTGGAGATCTGAGTTTAGTCGTGTATTTTTTCTGGAAACATTTCATAATGGAGTTTTGAGATTTGTGTAATAGGTCTACAGACTTGCTTCGAGAAGGGCAGAGAGTGAAAGTAAGAGAGAAAAAGAAACGAAGAAATGTTTTTTTATAGCACATGAAGCCGTAACAATTACCCACTAATATGACATCGAGAGGCCCCACCAAAGACTACTACATGGTCCAGAATCCATTCACCAAATGGCAATACAGCAGCCCCAGTACTCTGCACCTACTGATAGGACAGCCTCCTTAGTGGTTAATCCAAGGTTCAGGTCTCTGAATATCAGGCGGATAACCTCAGCCCAAATAAAACGTTTACCTCCAGCACCCTTATTCATGAGATGGCCACAAGGATAGACATAGAAACAGAAAATTTCCGACATCTCTGGCTACTGTTCACGCAAAATACTGCCAACCTAGAATACAGCTTTTTCTACTCCCTTTGTCAGGAAATTCACTTATTAAAAAATGAGAACTGAGAGACAAATAAAGAGAAGCGAGAGTAACGGGAGCTGCCGATAACGCTTGTCTTGTCTGTGTTTGTTATATGCCCTGTTGAAGATATATTATACACGCATCAACTCGATCACAAACACCAAACACCCTCGCATACATAAACACTTATATACACCCACTACGAACGGTAGATAAACGCAACAAACATTGCTGATATGTAATCTATTCCGAGTTGCGCTGGCATGTTGAAAATTGTGATTTTGCCGTGAAGCTTGGTTAGTTTAAGAAAGGTTCAAGAGTTATTCGTTTGTTCAAGGATTGCCTTTATTATGATCATACCTACGTTTTATATACAACGTTATATATACAACGTTTTATATACAACGTTATATATATAACGTTTTATATACAACGTTATATATACAACGTTATATATACAACGTTTTATATTCAACGTTATATATACAAAGTTATATATACAACGTTATATATACAACGTTATATATACAACGTTTTATATACAACGTTATATGTACAACGTTTTATATACAACGTTTTATATACAACGTTATATATACAACGTCATATATACAACGTTATATATACAACGTTTTATATTCAACGTTATATATACAACGTTATATATACAAAGTTATATATACAACGTTATATATACAACGTTATATATACAACGTTTTATATACAACGTTATATGTACAACGTTTTATATACAACGTTTTATATACAACGTTATATATACAAGGTTTTATATACAACGTTTTATATACAACGTTATATATACAACGTTTTATATGCAACGTTATATATACAACGTTATATATACAACGTTATATATACAACGTTTTATATACAACGTTTTATATACAACGTTTTATATACAACGTTATATATACAACGTTTTATATACAACGTTATATAGACGATTATAAAGCATGCACATTCAATTATATACACTAAGATGCTTCACTCCAATGGCTCAAGAGTGGGAGACATAGACAAGGATTGTTCACTTCAATGGCTCAAGAGTGGGAGACTTCCATTTGATGAGGAAAGACTCATTATAGCTGGGCAAGATCAGGGCTTACTCACAAATGGATAAAAAAAAGATGGCTGACCTACAAACAAATGGCCAGTGTAGGTTCTGCCACTCAGCGATTGAAAGCTCAAGCTACCTAATGTCGGGATGCCAAACCCTGTTGGCAGATGGCCTTTACACTGCCCGTCGCAATAAAGTATGTAAATATCTTCATCGGAAGATCTGTGGAGAGATGCGGCTTGAAAGACCGACAAACATATGAGAACATGAACCACCACCAATAACATCAAATGGAAAGGTGACCGTGTTCTATGACAAAGATTTATAGGCAGGCAGATATATAAAAGACAAGGCTATCAAATCAAGCCAGGCATTGTGATATGGAACAAACCTGGAAAAAAACTGTGCTCATTATCTTTATCACTGTCCCAGATGACTATGGCGTTAATAGAGCTGAATGAGAAAAGATAACCAAGTATCAAGACCTCAAGAATGACTTAAAGATGACATGGTCTCTGAAAAGATAGACATTGTATCGGTTGTGATAGGAGCAACTGGCTTAGTGAAAAAAATCTTAAGAAGAACCTGGAAACAATCCCTGGAAGACCAAGCTGTAATGAAATACAGATTACAGCCATAAAGGGAACAACATCTATTCTAAAAAGAGTCTGAGAATATAAATCCCAATCATAACGAAATCTCTTAAAAATTTATCAAGTAAAATAAATAAGTAAAAGGAAAAGTGACCGTGTTCTATGACAAAGACACACAAGCGGGCAGGTGTGTAAAAGACAAGACCATCAAACAGGACATCTATATATATAAAAGCAAAAATGTATGCATGTATGTATGTATGTATGTATGTATGTATGTATGTGTGTTCGCTTTTTCTGTATGTCTACAAAAGGCTTTTTTCAGAGAAGCGGTCGGTCGGTTCCCAACTTTTTAAAACTTTTTATATCACATATAAATCGTAATATCTCACAGTTAACAACGAAGCTCGCCTGTCTATTTAATTTGCTCGATTTCGGGAAGATAAATATTCAACATTTGTCGCTCGCCGCATGTGGGTTAGTCTTTTTCCTATAACATCTTGGAAAAAATAAAAATAAAAAAAGCGTTCCGCAGTAAATGAAATACTATCCCGCAGTCAAACTTGACCTCATTAACTCATTAAAACGGGCACCTGCCAAATTCAACTAATTAAATAAATTCAAACGTGTTGGAGCAATGGTTAACGTCGCATGTTTTTTTTTTTTTTCACACTTTAATTTACAACTTTGCCTCAACGGTTCGGGTTCGATCCTCATACTTACTTTTTTTTAACCCCCCCCCCCGGAGTTTCCACACACACCTCCAAACACCCGGGCAACGCCGGGTACCCCTCGCTAGTTGTAATATAGAACAAGTCTGAAAGAACTGCGCCCATTATTAATATCACAGTCTCATTTGAGACTGTGATATTAATAATTCTGATATTTATTGATATTGAATTTTAATAATGGGATTCTGGCCTTAATAGAGCTGAACGGGGAAAAATAACCAAATATTAAGACCTAAAAAATAATCTAAAAACGACATGATCTCTGAAAGAAATAAACATTATACCGGTTGTGATAGGAGCAACTGGCTTAATAGAAAAAGAATCTTAAGAAATACTTAGAAGCAATCCATGGAATACCAAGCTGTAACGAAATACGGATAGCAGCCATAAAGGGAACAGTGTGTATTCTTAAAAGAGTCCTCGAATATAAATTTAAATCGTAATGGAAGCAAGTGTTAACTCCAGGAAGAGCTAGCTCCCTTGACCTCTTAAAACAAACTTAAATAAAATTAAAAAAAAAAGAAAAGAATTATATACCCCGGGTATAACACATATATTAGAAATCCTCCGCACTATAATAAATACCAAAGTGTATTTATTTGAATACATGCATAGATATATTTTAAAAAAATATTGATTATCTTTATCTATAGTCAATAATTTTCATACTTACGCAGTTATCAGTGTATGAGGTGTTAATTACTGCCGGTCTAAGGATTCGAAGCCAGTCACATTTGACTCTCCAACCGTTATCCATCCCCCAGGCCACAAAAGAATCATCTCGAAAAAAAAAAAAAATTAGCTCTATACAATGTTGAGGCAAGCGAATAAATACAGAAAGCAAGTCAGATAACGTTCAACAGCAGACGCCGGAACATAAAATTATTTTTCATGTATCAGATAACGTTCAACAGCAGACGCCGGAACATAAAATTATTTTTCATGTATCATGGCCTCCGATCAATCTTGAGTGACAATGAATACCCCCTGTATAATATATATATATATATATATATATATATATATATATATATATATATATATATATATATATATATATATATAAGCTCTATTTCCTATTTGGTTTTATCGAGCTTTTATATCTGGCTGAAATAATTTTATAAATATTAATTCTTTAATATTTATAATTTACTTTAATTTTACCATCTTGGATCATTTTGGTAAATTCAATTGTAATTTTCATTTATATATATATATATATATATATATATATATATATATATATATATATATATATATAATGAGAACATCATATTGTGTATTTTCTTATGCGTTACAATTGTTTCATAACCATTTAGACAATTTTAAATATTATAACATTAAAAATTATTCCAAAATAGCTCCTCTTCAGACGGCAAAAGACGGCATATTTATACGTATATGAAGACATTCATAATCTCTATTTTAAGTTGTTGGTTGTTTTTGTTTTACGGCATATCAACCCTTTTCGGGTTATTTAATACCGAATCCAAAGATTTTGAAGAAAAAAATATTTAATAGAATATATTTGTTGTTTTCAAGTCGGTTTCTATTTAACCCATAGTTGGGACCCTAACAGGTACTACCACTCCGGGTCAGAGTGGACCTGGGAGCAATGGTAATTAAAGAGTGGCTCCACACTCCCCAAAGCTCGCAAACTAGGGCCTCACCACTGGATATAGTTTAAGGTCATATCCAGGACAATCTATTTTGAGAGATCAAGCAGCTGGACTTATCTCTCCAACATTTAAGTAAATATAAAAGTATAATTTAAGTAAATATAAAAGTTCGTTCCTAATGGACTCTAGAACGGCTGGACAGATTTATTTGAAGTGTCCTGGAGTGTTCTTATGTAGGTTTTGTATCAGGATCCGTCGGATAAGTATCGATAATCGATAAGTGAAAAAAAAAATCCGATTGAAGAAGGAAGTCCGATTTTGATCAAAGTTAACACCTTTATACAACCTAACATCCCAAATGCATTTGAGAAGTTTTATTACCTCACAAGCAAAAAGGCTCAGCCTATAAAATCGACTGTAGATTCTTTTATATGACAGGGGCGCGTTCGAAATGAACGTTTATGTTTAGAACACAATTGAACCATGATACTTGACTTTTGCATTTTAAACTTTAAGTGAATCCGTTATTTACAGATAATGTCGCAAAATACAAAAGTAGGTTCTCAACAGTGCAATGTAGACTATAATGTATTGTGGAGTAAGTCACAACGGGGAGGTATGTGAAGCTTTCTCCCGGAGCATAGCGGGAGGAAGAGGGGCTAACAAGAGAAGGCAATCAATCAAATGGATTAAAATATGGCCGATTTTACCGATTTTGATGGCAATAAGTGCATGGAAGAGTGGAACATTTGTTGATCCTCATTCAATCCCAGATAACGTCGGGTCTCCCTACTAGTATATATATATATATATATATATATATATATATATATATATATATAGTCTTTGAAGTTTTTAACCTTTAAAACTATACAAAAAAATTTTTTTATCATTCGTCAGTTGTTTACCATGAAACACTGTTTCGGGGATTTAAAAACAAAACAGTATATTACATCATGGCTCCCCAGCAGTGTTGATCAAACACCACCACCCTTAATCTTAGAAAGAAGACATGTTACAAACATTTGATCCAATTTCCTATTCTTAATTGCAATTACTAACCTTTTCATACTATAAAAATGAATTTCTTGCCTGTGCGATTCATCAATTTCCACATTTAAAATGGATATATTTTTAATTTATCAGTCTTGTATTTATAAGATTAAGGATTAATCCATTTTACCACTTATCACCCCCACTATGATTAGTATTTAGCATATTTACATTCTTATTTATTTAAAATTTGATATATAAAGGTTAAACTATTTTTACATATATACATTTAAAATTTTTTTTTTATTATTATAATTTCATTATATGTAATTATCAATACATTTTATACATTGCTAATATAGTTTTGGATTTCTTTTATTAATATATTCTGGTTTATCTTAAACGATTCAAAAGCATCAGGATAACGAACAAATGCTTTATTTAACTGCTTAAATATTTTATTTTTATCCCCACCTTGTTTTATCATCCTTATTACTAAGTTAGAAATATATATATATATATATATATATATATATATATATATATATATATATATATATATATATATATATATATATATATATACTAGCATGGGTACTCGGCGATGCTCGGGTCGACATTTGGGACAAACCTGCAATACAATGGATATTAATCATTTTCATCGTGGGCAACGTCGATAACCCAAAACAATTTCAAAAATAAAAGAACGGATGAAAACATGTAAATGTAATCGAAAGGTACGTGATACCTTCTCCACCAGATATTTTGGCAGAATGGATACAAAGAGAAGAACATATTCTCCAGATATTGAGCACTTTTTGTTGCTCGTGCGCTGGACCACCCGCCCCCACCCCAAAATGAAATAAATCAATCAAAACAACTTTTGTTCCAATAAAAATAGCAGCGAGTGCCGGAGCGACCGAAACAAAAAAACCCGTGTAGGCAGACTCGAATCTGAAACGAGAATAAAGGGGAAAAAAACTAATTATCAAATGACTTTGTAGAAATAATAACGTTTACTTTTACTGGCTTGTTTTTATTTTGTTTTTTTGTGAAGGCACTATTTTCACTGCCTTTCTTTTTTTTTTTTTTTCGGTTATAAAAGAAATTTTCGACTTGTTTCTTTTTTTTGGGGGGGAGGGGGTCAATTCCCGGAACGATCAAAGATTCTGTATATATATTTTGCATTATCATAAATCTAGCAGAGGTACACAAAGGACTTACTTGCATTACCTCATCCTTTGGAAGGAAATTAGCTGACTTCTAATAGGCGAGCCGCCATCACTCAATAATGTCACCGCATGCTTCTCTAGGTGTGTCAGAATTTTTGGGGAATATTTGACACCCTTATCACAAAACTGCAAATAAAATATACAAAACTCGTAATTTCTTTTTTTTTTTAAGTTGGTTGTTTAATTTCTTTATGAAATATACTTCCAAAATAAACTATTAAAAGTTTTTTTTTTTAAATAATGATAGAAATATATTTTTTTTATTTAAAAAAGAAAGTGTTTACAAAGTGCATGCGCGCGCTCATGCAGCCATTTTTCTACGTAATGAAATTGATTGAATTTTACGAGTTAATTTTTTTTCAACTTAAAAATCTATCAAAATATTTCTATTAGTTCAATTTTTAAGATATTTTCATGTTTAATGTGAAATTTCATGCCCCAATAAACAGATTATTCTAGAAATATATGCAAGAATAATAAAAACAAACAAATGAGATTTTTTTTTCGTTTATTCGTAAGTGTTTTATTTATTTATTTATTTATTTAAAAAATATTTAAAAATAAAGCAAAGATTCTTCCTGTCTACACGAAATTATTTTGCGATTACCAAATTATCGCTACAGGGGCATCCTTACAGATAAATGTCTGAGGGAGTATCTATACACAGATGATGTTACAGAGTCTTAGCTTTGTACGACAGCCAAGTCTCTCTCTCTCTCTCTCTCTCTCTCTCTCTCTCTCTCTCTCTCTCTCGGTTCAAAATGTTGAGATCCAGCAACAAGCAAGAGCAAGATCGCCAGCAACAAGTTAAACTTCAGACCAGCTTAATACGGGTACTGGTCTCCCGCTTTATGGTTTTTTAAATCAGAGATTTGCTTCTCCTAAAAAGGTTGCCTTCACCACAGCTTACAGGAGCCCTCTCTACCCCAACACACATACACACACAAACACACATGGTACTAGTTGGCCGTTGACCCCGAAAAAGGGTTCATTCGCCCTTTGGAATATATAAGCAGGCTCCTTCAGTCTTGGACAGACTTTGGATACCCACGAAGGGTTGCTTGCGCGTGAAATGTTTTTGGCAGGAGGTGCGCAATCTTCAACCACACCTCTCCTGAGACGACATTGTTAAATACCAGTGGCAGGTGAAGTACAGCACGACTGGAAACAAATGCCGAGATAAGCGGAGAGTACATACAGCGCCTAGAATTCCCAAATGGTCACCCATCTGATACTAACCAGGCTCAACGTTGCTTAGCCGGTGATCTGACGAGAACCGGTGTGTCAACGCGATTATGGCGTATATATATATATATATATATATATATATATATATATATATATATATATATATATATATATTAGCGTTGGAATGATTAATCGGAATCGGAAATTTTACGGGCATTGGAATCAGAAAATTTTGTGCCTATTTTCCGATGCCAAAAACGATTCTTTTAATTGTCTCTTTCATGGCTGGTAGTAATAATAAAATAACAAATATTTATTGGCTTTTAAGACTAAAATTGATTGATCACTACAAGAGTATTTTAAGTTTGAGAATATATCTGCACATTTAACATGTTTTTTTTTACAGTGAAAAAAAATAACAACTATATAGTTAAATATTTAGAGATTTATAAAGAATCGAAATAGGAATCGGAAACAGTAATTGTATCGGAATTGGTAAAATGATGAAATCGTCTCATCACTAAGATGCAGCAATATGCCCAAATATATACTGACTGAACATAAAACAAAAATTCTAATGAAACCCAGTAAGGAATATCCGCCTTACAAAATGCTAGTTTTATTTTGGTGTCTTAAACTTCCTCCCCCCTATTTTTTGTTGATGAGGAGACTATATTCAAGAACACAATCTTTGTCAATTATTGTCAATTTTTATTGTCAATTTTGATAAAATGAACATTGTTTCTGAAACGATCGTACACTCAAGTTGATTTTGTTTGTTTTTCCTTTTCAAACTGATTAATAATTTATAATTATTAATCAGTTTTACTCAATATTAATATAGCTCTAGAATACATATACCTATTGAGCTTATTATAAATCTACAGAGCTATGGGCACTGTTCTTTTAAAAGTATTAATACATTTATTAATACATTAAAATAAACGCTCTATGTCTAATTCCCTCTACTATATATATATATATATATATATATATATATATATATATAATTATTAAGAGTTTCTGTTAATTTAAAAACGATGAGCTAATCCTTTTGAAACTGATTAATAATTTAT